>NC_081423.1:23551673-23659173 GCF_949786415.1 Peromyscus eremicus
TACTGGCCAATCAGTGTTTTATTTATTGACCAATCAGAGCTACACATTTGCCATACAGAACATCCCATAGCAGAGATTCATGTATCAGTCCATAAAATCACAGAGATAAAAAAGAAAAGTTGGAAGCAAATCCTAATGAAAGCAGTCATTAAGTTAATGTACATTAAAAGAAAACTGTCAACAATATCCTTCATTTGGGATGGAAACTGAGCAAAAACATGAGCAGGCACTCCCTAGTGGAAGCAGAGAAAGTAGAAAATTATACACCAGTGCAAATATGAAATATCCCTTAACTTCAATTTCAAAGAGACATACATACATACATACATATATACCACTTGTTTTTTCTATCAAAGATATATTTTATTTCCCTGAACTGAGATTTATTTTATCACCTCACTAATGGCAAATGCTATGTGTAAAAACATTCAGATATGTTTTGGATGCTTCAGCTCTATGGTAGATTGTAATGAATGTTCCACATAACACTTAATTGAAACATACATATTAATAGTGAAATTCATAAATCACAAGTGCAGAAAAAGAACATGGAATCATAAATTTGACACACTGTACATTAAAATAGATGCATCAACTATTAAAATAAATGTATCTCTTACTGAGAAATAGATCAAAATCAAATCTAGTAGTTGACTTATGAAATCACACATCGACTCTTGAATCATTACTTATTGAATACTGAATAAGATACATCATCCATCAAATCAAATACCGTCTTTAGTAAATCAACCCTCCCATCTGATTCAAAACTGCCTTCCACTAAATCAGAAAACTACCTAATAAATCAAAGCAATATTGCATCAAAGAATTTCATTTAAAATAAATATAGTCAGTTACCATACAGCATATTTCATAGTAAAGGTATCATTTATTAAAAGAAATATATACCTATTACCATGAAATTCATTCAAGTATGCTCTTTTGATATAGAGAAAAATCATTTCAACACTTTTTTACTGATCTTGAAAAAAAATAGAGAAAATGTGAACTATTTAAAATAAATCTTTCTTCTTAAATAGTTCTAACACATTATCTGGAGGTTACTTATGCCTTAGTTTTTAATTTTTCTTTTAAACATTTTCAACTTAATTTTTACTCATTTATTGTAGCTGTATTTGTATCTTTGACTCATGCATAATAATATTTATGTGTTACAGATTAGTGTTTTGATACACGTGCACAGTATGATGAATAAACACAGATAGTTAACATATATGTGGGAGAAATCATTGATCACATGTTTGGGCTGAGAACATTTAGAATCTTTTCACTTGAAAATACACAATTATCACTAATAAGTGTCACTCAATTATGAAATAAAACAACTGAATCATTCCTACCATTGAAAGGTAGTTTTATACCCATGAATCAACCTCATCTTCACTCTCTGCCCTCTCTACTCTAGTCTCTGTTAACAACTATTCTGAGCATGGATGCTAGAGCAACTGCATATCCCACATATGATCAAAGTCACGTGGCCTTTGTCTTTCCCTGCTTGCCTTATTTCACTTAACCAAATTCCCAACATGTCCACCCGTGTCATTTAAAAATGACATGATTTTTTCCTTTGAGTAGCTGCAAAGTATTCCTTACTGAATTCCTATCACTTCCAGCATGCATTCATCCACTGCTGGACAACTTGTTAGCTATTATGAATGGTGATGCAATCAACATGGAATACAGACAACTTTCTGAGAGTTGATTTCGATTCTTTAAGGAAGTACCTATGATGGGATTGTTGAGTTATATGACTGAACAATATCTACCCATATGGTTTTCCTCAGCAAAACCACCAATTTACAGTCCACACTGGACACAGCTTCCATCTTCTCTATACCCTTACGAACTATTTCAATGTTTTATCCTTTTGATAGTTATGCTTACCAGATAAAGGTGTGAAATGAACTCTTTGTTTCTATTGTTTGGTTACAGGTCAATTATTGATGATAAAACATTGACAAAATGGAGGTCCCAGTCATAGTTCTGGCTTTACATTCCCAACCTTTTCCATAACACCACAGACACCTTTAGTGTCTCCTGTTGTTTTATAACAAGCAGTATCGGAGACTATTGGGGTCCAGCCCCTAATAGTCTCCTTTCCAGGGTCCGGGGAAGAATCTATCAACCAGCTGAGAATCTATTCTTTAAAGTCGGCAAATCAATCTATGCACACAGAGTTCTTTGGTCCATTTGCTTTAATTCAAAACTCACGTCCTTTGTTTTACAGTTATATATCCCCCCCAAATCATAATCCTCCCCTCCACCCAGGACACTCAGCCTGAACTTCCTCAGGCAATGATTGTCTGCTATCAGGATCAAATGGAGGAGTGATAAGAATCATAAAGAGGGGCACTAGTTGTTAATTACCATTTGTGACCCAAAGGGGAAGTGACTAATGAATTAACTAAAGGCTAAATACGGGTAATATCTAAGAAGAGGAATCTTATGTGCACAACTATAATCTTAAATGTGTTTGGTAAAAGATGTTAAAAATCTATAAGTTGCTAGGTCAATGGGAGAAAATAAAAGTGTCTTCTTTTTTCCTGTGGCTCCTATGTGTCCAAGCTGTCTGCCGTTTTTCTGCAGGGTGGGGGAAGGTGTGCTCATTCTTTAGGCAACCTGTGTACAGGTAGATGCCTCTGGTGATAGTTAAAGGGAGATCTGGAACTGGAGGTAAGATTTGGGAAAGGAGGAAGTTAAGCTTAATTGGCACATCCGCCAGGCCTTCTCAAACAGGTAGCCTGGATTAAGTCTGTTCTTAGAGAGTACAGAGGTATCTCTGATAAGGTACTTTCCTCCATCCGGTGATGGACCTGGCCAGATGCTACCAATAAGGATAATTACAGGGAGGCTTGAACTGGGAGTTCTGGCTGAGCATAGGTGTTAGCACAGAAGGTTATCTAAATATTCCTAGAAGTGGTTAGGTAAGGAGTTAGAGGTCTATAAAGTTAGTAAAGCTGTAAGAAAGGAGGAGTCTGAGCTAAATTGTATAAAGCTATTACTTAATGTCTACCTGACCTAGGCGGTGTCCCCTTGTGGAATTTACCTTAAGTCAGGAGACTTGTATGTGGGCTCTTATCATTGTTAGTCCTCGGAAATTGGGCGACCACCTGGGTGGTGTCTCCTTGTGGAATTTACCTTAAGTCAGGAGACTCGCCTGTGGACTGTTATCACTGTTAGTCCTCGGAAATAGGGCGACCGCTTGGGTGGTGTCTCCTTTAGTCCTTGAAAGTGGCTAGGGGAGATATCTGATTCCAGAGAAAGCCTTTCTTGAGGCTGTTCTCCAAATGCCTGGAATGTGTATGTCTAGAGGGTGATTCAGTCCACATTGTTAGTCCTTCTTAGGGAAAAATCAATTGGAAAAACTATGAAGGCGCACATGATTTTCATAACAGAATACAGCTGATATATAACAAGCCAAGTAACACCAAACATTCCTTGGGATTTGGCTTCCTCTGGAGGAATTCCCTGATCCCTCCAGGTAGTGACTTTGCCATAACCAGCTGAGTTCTTGTGATATATTCCTGTGGCTCACAGCAAAGCAGTTATGATGAGGAACAGAGTACCCAAAGCCTGGAGACTGTAGTTGAAAACAGAGTAGGAATCTCTCTGTTACTCTGCTTCCTAGGTAACTCGCAGCCAAGAACTGACTCCATGTTCGCATTAGAGAACATTTATATTTGTTTAGTTCTCTATAGGTCCTTCAAAACAATCTAGTATAACTTTTAAAACTTAGAAAGCATTCTAGATAAAAGAGATATTTTATAAAGACTCCTATGTGACATTTTCATCTAAATTGTTTTAACTAACAATTTTGCATCTCTATTTGAAAATTCTAAGCACATGCAATTATTTGGTTTTGGCTAAGAAACTGGCATATTGTTTACCATATTGTTTACCATACATACCAATTGTAAGGTAAATGAAATCATATTCACAAAATAATACATTAATTTTTAGTAAAGGTGAGTGTCACGGTATGCTTTAGCTGTCAACTTGAAATAAATCCAGAATCACGTGCAAAGAGGGAACATCATTTCAAGAATTACTTTCATCAGACTGGATGTGGACATGTCTGTAAGATGTTTTCCTAATTCTCAGTTGTGCAGTGGCTCAGTCCACCATTGGTGTTGCCATTTGCAGACAGTTGGGCCTGAGATGTGTAAGGAAAGTGGATGAGCCACCTAGAGAAAACAAACCATTAAGTAGGAGTCTACTCTGGTCTTTGCTTCAGTTCCTACCTTCAGGTTTCAGCCTTGATTTCCTAACCTGGCATTCCTCAGTGATAAACTGTCACCTGGAAGTACATTGCAGAATAAATCTTTTCTTCTCCCAAGTTGCTTTTGTTTAGTGTTTTATTACAGGAACAGAAAAAAAAAGAACTAGAACAGTGAGATTCATAATTGACAGAGGTAACTCACAGAATAGGAATTAATTCCTGTACTGCTATAGTGAATTGAAAATGAAATAATTGGTGGCATTTAACATTTATTCATTTAAAATTAAGTCCTAATAGAATTGTGACAGTAATTTCTGTGGATAAACCAGAATTAGTGATGGTTTTTAGTCATTTTTTTCTCCTGTAGTAAAGAGATCAAGTTGAACAATGTCTGGGATTCCTGCCTTTCCTAAGCACTCAAGACTTCCTTCCCATGAAGAATCTTTGCAGTTTTGAAAGTGAGTTACCCTGATGTCAAGCTATACTTGTCTGCTTGCTACTTGGCCCATCTAAGTCGGAGATTAGAGAACCTTCAGTAAATACTTCTGAATCATCACAATATGCTCTGTTAGTGTCATGTGACTGTGGGTGTGAGTGAGTTTAAAACTTATTTTCTGTCATCAGTATTTTTTGTCTTCCTGAGATATGACAATATGAGATACTCACAGGCAGTGTGGAGAATAAACAAGCATACTATAAAATATTAATTGTGCAGTGCACATAGTAAGTTCATCCCATAAACAGACCAGGAATATGTGAAATTGATAAAAAGGGACAAGAATACATTAAGGAAGAAAATTTGCTTATTAAAAACACAGTAACTTTAAGAATAAATTAGTTGGGGGGAGTAAAATTTAGCAAGCTAATTAAAAAAAATTTGGGGGAATACATGAGGAATAATTGCTAGAAAACTAATGTGAGATGAGATTTTGAGAAGGGTTTTCTGGTGTCAATTTGAGTAAGAAGCCATCAGTTTATTGTTGGGCTAAACTATTCTCTGTTGGCCATTCATGGGAACTTACTGCCACCTGGACATAAGACACATGTTCAATAACAATTTGAAAGCTCAGCTCTGGTTTTGAGACACTGTGGCATGGATAAAGCTTGAAAATGGTTTGTAAATCATTTGTGAATTAATCAATAAGACCAGGCCTCCCTTATTTATAAAATGTGGCCCGAACCTGTTTATTACTGATCAGCAGTTTCTCATTATTGTGCTGTCTCTGTCAATGAAAGTATTGATTAATCGTAATTGCAGTTTTGCCCAGCATGAATTGATTAAAATGTAAAGTAACAAGAACTGAAAAGGAATGTCAAAAGGAAGGAACAATTCCATAGAACACTTGCAGACATACTGACTCACTCAGAGTGGTTGAGTACAGGCTACTTCAGCCAGCAGAAAAGCCAGGCCAGTCAGATGACCAAAATTTAAAAAATAAAATCAATTCTCAAATGAGTGTTGATCTCCTCAATAAACATATTTCCAACTTCTACTTTATAGAGAATAAGTGACTTAGAAAGTGTCCTAGTTTGCTCTAAAGCTGTGATAAACACCATGGCTGAACACAACTTCAGGAAGGAAAGGTTTATTTCATCACACAGCTTATAGTCAGTCCATCACTAAGAGAAGCCAAGGCAGGAACTCAAGCAGAAATCTAGAAGCAGGTACCTAAGACAGAACTGGCTTGCTCAGTCTGCATTCTTATACAACCCAGAATTACCTGCCCAGAGTGGTAGTGCTTACAGTGGGCTGGGCCCAGCCATATCAATCATCAGTCAAGAAAGTGCCCTGCAGATATACCCATAGGACAATTTGTTGGAGAAATTATTTCAGCTTAGATTCTCTCTTCTCAGATGACCCTAGCTTGTGTCAAGTGGGCAAAAAACTGACCAGTACAGAAAGTATCATCTTTAAAACTTTTTATTGACTAATATTGGGATAATTTTATTGTCCTTATTTTAACTAGATTATACAATATTGAGATAGAAGTGCATATGTAGTTTTGCTATTCGGTTTTTGGATGTTTTTCTATACACAATTTCTTGATTCTCTAAGAAAAATTATCTATAAATTATTTAAGGAAATGTATCATGTGCTGGAGCATTTCCACTGAGTAAGTTTTTGTGTGTCTCTTGAAAAAATATATATATACACTATATATATATAAGCTCCCAGTGTCTCTTAACATTCTTTCTGTTAGATATTCAGGCAAAAAATATATGATGTGTTCAAATACAGTGGACTGAGTGTTTTCTTTCCCAAAGCATTAACAGAATTTAGTCCCCAAAGTAGCACTGTTGAGAAAGAGGTAGGGAATACGTGGAGGGAAGAAGGAACTGGATGTGGTGGCTGTGGGCTCACAGGGGATTAATTCCTTTGTGTGTGTGTGTGTGTGCATGTGTGTGTGTGTGTGTGTGTGTGTGTGTGTGTGTGTGTGTGTTATCCTAGAAGTTCTTTCCTCTCTCCCTGCATACTTTTCTCAAAATCCACAGCAAGAAGGGGTTTCACAAATTGGACTCTTAGAAGCTATACTTGTGCCCAAAAGTTAAATTTCTCAAATGAGCCCACAAGGTAACTAAAAGTGGAGTCAAACCTCATGTCTCTGCCTTCATTTGTAACTGTCTGCCCACTTTATTTTGGTCAGAGGTACAGAGGTAAGTCCTTTTCCTCAACTTGTATTCTTCCTGGATTCTCAGGACAAAACTTCCAGGACAGACTCCATCCTTTACAGGAGGTTATTGTCCATTAAGACACGGATGTATCATTGAGCACAGATGAGCATCCTGTAAGAACCCGACTGAGACCCTCACAGGATGCCAGAGATAAGAATTTCTTTGGCCAGTTTATAGAACCAGAACTAAAATGTTGAACAACCAGGCCAGCACGGGTTGACTTCCTCCTCTTTTAGCCCTAACCTGTTCAAATCTTAAGCTCACATCAACATCCCAAAGATGAACTCTCTGCATCCCTTGACTCCTCCCAGTGTGGTCACATTGTGTAAATTTCTCTCTACTACTCACGAATAATTGTGACTGGGGGCAAATGACTGAGACTAGCCTGTTGGGGCTGCTCTAGTCTGTGGTTTTGCTCCCAGAAAAACTTGGATTACAATTTTAATGAGCTGAATCAGAAGAAAAGATTTTTTTAAAAATACATCAGCCTCTTGCAACAAGTCGACCCTGGAAAAGAGAATGGTCACAGCTGTTGGAATCACTTTGATCCCGAAGGCTTTTCCTAATTTTTCACTTTAAGTATGTGTGTGCATGTGTCACTGTGTGGGTGTGTGCATTTGAGTGCAGGGTCTACAAAGGGCCTGAAGGCTATGAATCTCTTGAAGCAAAAGTTACAGGTGGTTGTAAAGTACCCAACGTATGGAAAACAAACTTAGGTCCTATGCAAGAGCAATATCAACTCTGAACACTGAACTATCTCTCTGGCCCTTTTTCTGCTTTGACTGGTATAAGTTGCCTCTGTTATCATTTTCTGATTGAGCAGAAAAAAAAGTTTGACTTTTTCCCCCTGAAGTCTGACCCATGGGAAGTGCTCCCAATTAGTGCACAATGATCCCTGCCTTTCCTTTTCCACATCTGTTTGGAGATGTTTTTGAGTTTGAGTTCCTCAGTTTGATCCACAAGATCTCAAAGGGTAGAGAGAACAGACTCCTACAAAATGTCCTCTAAATGTATGTGCATGCGTGCACACCCACAAACACACACACACACACACACACACACACAGAGAGAGAGAGAGAGAGAGAATATACTTGTAAAACATTTTCATCAAAATGAGACTACTGTGGTCACTACACTCTTTCCTAAATTTGTAAGAGATTTGAAGTTTTGATTTATCAATACTATAAATCTATTATCCTCCACATACAAGGAGTGTAAATTTTGCTGTAGAAATAGCAGTCAACATATAAAGTTTGTTTATGTAAATATGGTGCTAATTTTTTCGGGTTCCTTTGTGTACTAAGTGTATTTATATCCCTAAAGTGGATAAGCTTTCTAGAATACAAAACTCAGGAGTTCACTTGACCAAGATATTATCCTTGTGAAAGTAAAACTATGGGTAGTGCTAATCTTTCAAGGCTTGAGTTCATGGGCTCCTCATTGTATTGAGATAATCATCTTTAAGTAAAGATAATTAGATATATCCACACACCGTGTATTCCACGTTGTGTCTTTTAATAATTAAAAGGTATTAGATTAGTCCTTTAGGAGTTTGTCTGTAAACTAATGCATTCTACTTGACCAAGTTAGGTAGGGGATTTTTATAGAAAAGTAATCTAGCCCTGACAGATTCTATTATTCTCTAAGTTAAAACAAATTTAGATATATTTGTGGGAAGAAATTTAGGAAGATTTGTTTGTCCTAGGACACCGTATTTTCATCATAATTATTGTCCTGAAATATAATATGCAATGAAAATAACTTGACTGTTCTGCTGATAGCTATGCTTACTGCAGATTTCTAAGCATGGCTGTTCAAAGTCTTTTGTTATCCAAAGTCGGGCTCCTTTTGTAAAACTTTTGCAATCAAAGTTGTGGGATATGAGTCTCATAAGTACTGAAAGTTATTAAAAATATCAGCTCCTATTGATAGTATTTTGCATTTTTCTTCTGAAATTTTGTCACTGTTGTCTGTTGTCATTCTATAGAAGTATTACTTCTAAAGCCCTAAGCAAGTGTTGAGACTAAGATTTTACCCTTATGATATGGAATTCACTTTTAATGGAACCCAGGCTGCATGAGGTGTGTATGTCTTTAATTCCAGTACTCAGGAGGCAAATGCAGATAGAACTCTAGGAGTTCCAAGCCAACCTTGTCTATATATTGAGCTCAAGGCCAGTTGGAGCTAAATAGTGAGACCATGTCTCAGAGAAGAAAGAGGGAGAGAGAGACAACAGACAGACACAGGCAAGCACAACCAACATAAGAGCCATTACTTCTACATGGTTATTTTGCTTAAGTTGGTCAAAAAGGGAATAGTGGACAGTCATAGGTACTGACTCTTTGGTATGTGTCCTTCATCTCCCTAAAGTGGATTCAGATCAGACAAATTGGGACAGATTTCACCTAGGTGAAGAGAGGCAATTGAGAACAAACACAGAGGAAATGATTTAGACCCAAGGGAGGAAGCAATCCGTGTTGAAATGAAGTCACACATGATGCTACGTACCTAAAATCCCTGGACTTGGGAAGCTGAAAGGAGGATTATGTGTTCTGGGACACTTCATTTCCTAAGAGAGACCTTGTCTCAAAGCCAATGAGAAAAAAAATGGATTTTTTTTTTGTTATTGTTGTTTTGGTTTTTGTTTGTTTGTTTGTTTTTTGCCAGCTCTTCCAGTACTCATTTAAGCCAAGAGGTTATGTACAAGTGTGTCTTACACATGGCTGCTTGATGTTGAATCCTTATGCTAGAATTTATTGTTGGAAGCCCTGGAGCTGTTTAACAGTAGAGAGTATCCATTGGAATTTTTCATTCGTTTTCTAGTGCTGAATCTTAATTGTATTCTGCTTTAGAGTTGTGGCTTCTTCTTTCTCAGGAAGGTATCTGAGTCTTTTCACTTGTGTGCCTCTGCCACTGTAGCCTGTCTTTTTTCCTATGAACTAATTTATCAGTGGATCAGGAAACCTACAGATTGATTGACACCCTAATTTCCTCAAGATTGAAGGATTAAATACAAGGGAGGAAATGAAACAGGTGCTTACAAGCTTCTTTTTAAAAGCACCAACTCCTCACTTGACCCCATGTGGTAGCAAGCAGCAGACGCGAGCATGACATCTCTGCCTTCATCTTGTATCTGCCTGTCTTCTTTACTTTAGATAATGGTACACAGGCAGTCATTGTCTGAAATCTGCTGTCATCAGGGATTCCTGGAAGAGTAAAGTCTTGCAGGCCAGATGAATTTTGCCATCCTCATGAAGGTAAGGCCATATCTTGAAGCAGAAGTCATCCTACTGCAGGGACCAGATAAATTCACTCAAAAGTCAATAGCAGTATGGATTATTTCAGACCTCTTTGTATAATCAGAACTCAGACAGGGTTCCACTAGGTCACACCTTGAGCAGGGTTATTTCATTATGTATACCATTTGCCCTACTTTCAACTCTACTTAAGAGTAAAGCTCATGTACTGATTTTTTGCTTCCATTTCAAAATTTTCTTCTCTTGGAATCATCTGCATCTGTATCATAAATGACAGTATCTCTAAGTTCCTCCAAAGCATGCCCTCCCTCCATGAGCTCCTTTGCGACACATGATAGAATTTGACTTGTCTTAATCGTCCAGTATTCTTACTTTTAGTAATTTCCAGGTGATCTCTCTAGACATATACAAATGCATAGTTTTCATTTTCTTTCAGTTTACTCACAGAGAGAAAGGAGAATCTTGCCCTACTTAATTACTTGCAGGCAACTTCTGTGAAATGTGGATCACCTGACAAGAGTTTGAAGAAGTAGACAGACATATTCAGGAGGTTCATGTCATGATTTACAAGATTCAAGAGAGAGAAACACTATTTTGAGAACCATTGACACTCATGGAGTTCTAAATATCTTTCTCATGGAATATCTGGAGGGATGTGAGGAAGGTGCTACCATACTGCTGTCCACACGGAGTAAGCCCTAAAGTAAATATTTCTCCACAGATGACAGCAATGGTCTGGGCTTTGTTTATGAAATTTTGTAACAGATTTTGTTCTTTCCATCATCACTGAACTATGAAGTTCATGGAGCAGATCATATTTTCCACATTTTATTTTAAATTAATAAATTCCCCACCCTGTGTGCACGCTGTGGCCCATGTGTAAAAGTCAGAGAAAAACTTGTAGGAAATGGTCCATCATATGAATCTCAGGAATGGATTGACTTCAGGCTTAGTGGCAAACACCTTAATACAATGAACCATCTCACAAGTCCTATTTCCCCATTATAGAGAGAAAATAATTGAAAGCAGTAGAAAGCAAAATCTGATTTCTAGATAGATATTTTAATAAACCATGTTGTTTAAAGAAAAAAGAATAAAAAACAGAAGTTCGTAATTTCTGCTGCAAATTTTGACTTTTCTGAGTTTAGGAAAATCCTACACTGTTAGTAGGATTTTATGTTTTATATTTTAAGCAACAGAAATACTGCAAAAGCCTTAGAAACAAAAGAGGTAGAACCAGTACTGATTAGTAACCAAGTCCCTGAACCATAGCAGACTATTGCATCTGCTCCATTCTCCCATATACTGTGAGGAACAGTGAGTTCTTTTATTTCTTCAATCACCTCTCTGCCTAAACCATTGAACCAGGCTAGATCCTGGCCATGCTTGGACAAAAATTCTTAAAATAATGGTATCTTAAGTTATCTTTCAAGAAAAGCTTCCAAAATGTACCCAAGGATGGTAAGAAACATATATTCAACTCATTATAAATATATACAGAAGCAAGTTGATTTTGTCGATGACCTTTTCATATCACAAGCTCAGTCTTATCAAGACAGAACACATGTGACTTCTGGGGGACACAATGAATGCAAACATCTTGTATGAAGCAACCTTAGTAGTGCAGTACATCTCATCTGATCAAGAAATACCTTCTCCTTTCTTCCTTCTTCCTACAAATTCCTTGACTATCAACCAATCAGAGAAAGAGATTGTGTTTATAGTTCTTGGTATCCTGAATCTTTGGTCATGCAATAAACCGTTTACTTTTTGCACAAACAAGATGCCTTATATTGGCTTGTGTGTGCCAGACGTTAGCCATTTCAGGATAGCATCATGTCATCACCACTCACTGAAAACAGAGTTGAAGAGGAAATAGAAAGAGAAGGTACATTAAAGTCTCTTCTACTCCTTTCTAAGACATTTTGATACTCTCAGCAGTTCTTGGAGTTATTGATCAGGAAGAGTGCACCATTTCTGTTTGAAATGGAGGAAGATCCTGCTGTGAGAGTCGGAAGACTTGAAGCAAGAAAGTATAACCCACGAATACTGCTTTGTTGTTCCACACAATAGTGTCTTCATTAAAACATCACCTGTCTAGCAGAAGAAGAACTTTGTTATCAGATTTACATTTTAGTTATTTCGTTTTTAACATGGATGGGAACTTACTCTACTCTAGTTCCTCCACAGAAAGCATACTTGTTTCTTTCTTCTTTCATTTTTTTTTCATTTACAAAATTCATGAATACTGTTTTTCATTTAATCAAACTTCAATTTGAAGAAAAAAACATCCAGTAGTCACAACTAAATCTTCAATCAAAAACCTAGAATTCCCTAAGAACAGGAGAATTGGCAAATACATACGAACCCTAGTCCGGAACAATTTTGTGTGATTTACAAGGAGCCTCTTAGGTCTATATTTAAATGTAGCCATGTGCCCCTGAAGTCATCTGTCAGACTTGGAGAATTTCCAGATAATCAAAATGTCACAGAGTTAGTACTTTTAATTTTTATTTCATCTCCTGTAAGTGTGAACCCTGATTGTAATTATACCTTCATCTGCTCTTGGATGATTTTGTTTTATCAGACAAAGAGTGCTCTAGCCACCATACTGATGGAGAATAAGGAAACTGTGTGGCGGAAAACAATGAATGCCATGTTGTGAGAAGCAAAAAAAGCAACTTTACACTATAGATTATAAAGTATGCTTCCCAAAGTCATAATTAGCAAATATTTAACTCCTTGTGTCTACCTCTGTACCAGAATCATGTGTTTTCTCTGCCCAAACATTGACTGGGAGGAAAGAATTCTACAACAACAACAATAATAAAAATGCCTCAGTGGAAAAAGACAAACTGACAGATACCAGAAATCTAATTCAACTAGATCTATTGAGGTGACTATTGTTTAACAGGACAAGGGAATCTGAAATATAACCCTCCCTGGTCTCATTTTACAGTATACACTCAACAGCTGCTAGATGAACTGAGAAAGTCTCAAGCCTACTCCCCTTCATACATCTCTGGCCAGATGCCTTGGGAAGACTGCTTGGGGTTGGATGATATAGAGCTCCAATTTCATTTAGAAAGCTTATATAAAAGCTAATAATCATGTAGCTATGTGACACTGAACAAATCATTCCACCTCAATACTATAAATTACCCCTTTATTGAAAATTAATAGTGATACCTGTCCTGAGATGACATGTAGTTATTTTGATATGGATATTGTCAGGGGAAAATCATATCGTATGATTTTTTATAAGTTCAAAAGATTATGGAAGTAAATTTTGTCAGCTTCCCATCCACATAATAAATAACTATTTTTTTTTTAAAGAAGCATCTTTTTCTCAAGTGTGAAGTAAGGATAAACACAAGTATAAGATAAAGATCCCATGAGAAAAAGAGAGTGCAAAATTCTCAGGGGAGATTATGGAAGGGCACTGTTCTACATGGTGGCATTTTAACATCATCAAAAAATCTAACGTTTACATACTACAAACCTCTACTGTTTGAATGTAGAAGCCTGGAGAAGTGAGTAGGCATCCTATCCAACATCCCAGAGATGATGTGAAGCACACTTTAGTGAAGAACTGAACACTCCAGACTTCAAGCCTAATAACCCTTTTATTATGTCAATATTCCACATTGCCTTACAATAATCCTGCTCAAAACAAAACAGTATAACACAAAACTAATCTAATAATAAAGTGATGTCTCATGAGAAGTAAATCTTGACAATCCCCAGACCTCTATATCCTTAAGATCATTGGTGGTAAACAGTTGGTGAATCCAGTAAATAACAATAGTGTTAGCTACTGCAAATGTTATTTCTTCCTCCCCAGTACTTCTAGAAAAAAAAAAAAGGAAATAACTTTGTCTATCTCCGTTTTCAAATGTCTAGAAGTAGAAGATTCTTTTATGATCTTGCAAACGGTAATAATTTTGGATCCTAGAATGTTTTGTAAACCATTCAGCAACTACTCATACCACTGAAATTTAACCCCTAGGTTTCAACACATCCAAGGCCCACTATGATGATGAACAATCTGAGTCCTCATGTTAATTTACAGTCCTCAGGAACATTGACTCCTGTTATGCTGTCTCTTAACCACAACAGACATGCTCTAGAATAGATTGCTCTTGCTCTGCTCTTCTGCCCAGAAATGGCCTTTCTACACACAAAGATGGCCTGTTCTTCATACAAGCCTCTCTCGAAGTCTCTTCATTAGTGAGTACACACCTGACCAGCTTTCCAAACCCAAGAGCAGGGCTGGAGAGATGGTTTAGTGTTCACTAGCACTTACAGCTTTTGCAAAGGACCTGGATTCAGTTCTCACCACCAAAGTGGTGGCTTACAAGTCTTTAACTTCAGTTACAGGGGCTCCAATTACCTCTTCTAGCCTCTGTGGGGATCATGCATGCATGTGGTGCATATACAAATATGCAGACAAGAGACTCATCCAAATAAATAAATATAAAAACAAACAAACAAGTAAAAAAAAGTCCTTGTGTTGACTGACTTAAAGTATCAACTGATTTAAAAACAAAAACACAAGAACAGAATAATACAAAAGATCCAAACCAAAGTCCAACCTTGGTATTGAGTGTGTTTTCACTTCAATGTCAATGAACATGTTTGTTTATTTGCTTCCGCATCTGTAATTCATGTGATGCTCTATTGTTCCCAACCCAGAACAGAGTTCAGAACAGGCAAAAAGAAGGTGATAAATAGAATGGTAGTGTTCTTTCACAGAGTCATTTAATGCAACTGTAGATACTGAGTGTAACCATAGAGGAGAAATTCAACCAGGAAGTTTCCATAGTGCAAAAAAATGGTCTTTGCTTTTTAGGAAAAAAAAAAAAAAATATATATATATATATATATATATATATATATATATATATATGTATATGTAACAACAATCAATGAAAGAAGAGGTCATGAATTTGAAAGAGAGCAAGAAAATGTATATTGAAGAATTTGAAAGGAGGAAAGAGAAGGGGTAAATGATGTAATTGTATTATAATCTCAAAAAATAAAAGAAATAATTAAAAACTACAAAAATTTAAAAGAAATACCTTGATTTTCTTTATGTGGTAATTAATTCAATTATTTGAATTATTGCATAATAATTCCTAAGTGTATTTGGCATTCTTAATAAGCAACATGTTACACTTCAATGACTTTGATGAAATACTTACATATAACAATAAATACTTAGTCAATTAAAAGTTTTTCAAAATAATCAGGCATTTGCAGATATGGTGGCTTGAATAGTTATGCCCCTCATAGATTCATGTGCTTGAATGCTTAGCCCATGAGGAGTGGCAGTATTAGGAGTGTGGCCTTTTTGGAAGAAGTGTGTCCCTGTGAGAGAGGACTTTGAGGTTATACACACTCAAGTTTGGCCAGTGTGACAGTTTCCTTCTGTGATCTACAGGTCAAGATGTAGAACTCTCAGCTACCTCTCCAGCACCATATCTGCCTGCATGGTGCCATGTTTCTTGCAATGACAATAACAGACTAGACCTCTGAACTGTAAGCCAGCCCAATTAAATTATAAGAGTTGTCGTGGTCATAGTGTCTCTTCACAGCTATAGAAACTGAAATTAAGATATCAGATATGCCAAAAATACCCTTCAAGTATTGACAACTTTAATTTTTAACCACCTTCTTATCATGCATGTATGGTAGAGCTATATTCTTGTGATTTGTGGGTTGGTGATATTTCCTTGTGGAGCATGCTGGCTAATGGAGATGCCAATGATAGTTTGAGCTGACAGTGGTGCTCAGAATGGGTTACTGTAACATCTGTGTTCTGTGAGCATGAGATACAACAGGAGAGAGAAGAAAAGTCAGGAGAAAGGCAGTTGCACAATGCAAGATTTACATTTCTTAGCTATGAAAGAAAAGAGCAGGCTGAAATCTGTGGAAATGCAAAACAAATAAAGTAAACAAAACACACCAAGAAATAGAGCATGCATGGAGTAGACCAGTAAGCAGAGAAGAAACTGAAAAGCAATAGTTTAAGCTGCCTTGCAGAATAGCCTGACATCTAAGCAGTTTTACAGCTCAGTTCTTTGAGCTTTCAAAAACAAATAATGTCTTTTTTATATGTTAGCCCTTTGGAACATTCAAAGCAAAAGTAAAATTCCCAGTCTATTTTGTAACCTGAAAATAATCCTGATACGAAAATCCAAGAAATTCACCGAATCTGAAGATTTTGGACTAATAATTTTAAACATGAACACAAAAAAAATTCCAAGAAATTTAGTATATTAAACTAACAAATGTACTCAAAACAAGAATATGATATCGAAGAAGACTTTTTCCCAAAATGTATGAATGTGTTATTTCAAGGCATTTTTAAATAATATTGATCACCTTAGTAAAATAGAGAGAAAAATCTGCCTCATCACCGGGTTTATCAGTTTGATTAGATCTGGGATTAACTAAAAGACAAGCCTCAGGCAGGTCTATGAGTGTATCACTTGGAAAGATTAACAAATGTGGCAAGAGCCTCCCCATGAGCAGGCAGTACCTCCCAGTGCCAGCCCAGATATAAAGAAGTCTTTATATGAGGAGAAAGCAGAGCTGCTTTTACCTGCCTTTGTTCCTTACTGGTGACTCGGATCTACTCTCATTTGCTGAGATTGCAACATAACTTATTTCTCCTTTGTAACTAGATTAAGGCCAACAGCTCTCCAGGAATCTTCCAGTCCTCTGGCACCAAATCATCTCTGTTGAGGTATACAGCCTTGTGGACTCAGGGGCTATGGGCTTCCTTGCCTCTCCAGCATGTAAACAGCCATCATTGAACTACCTAGTCTGTATCATGTAAAGTACTGTATTTAAGTCCTTTGTAATATAAATAAACATTTAATGGATTCTGTTTCTCTAGAGAACTCTGACTACAAAACCTCTGAGTTGAGTTGAAGAATGTTTTATAAAATCCTTTATGTAAAAGTGATTCCTAGGATATATGTGTGTGTATCTATATATGTATATGTGTATCCCAGTTATAACAATGAGTTTCCAATCACACATGCATTTAACACTCACAAGGAAAAAAATCTCATTGATCTTAAGGAATAAACAGTAATACTTCCCTTCATCTTAATTGTTTGACTAGTTGTGTGTTTGTTCTGAATTTTGGATTCTTAGTCTTTATAAGAAGTGAGAATCAGGGTGGAAAGCCATAATTCTTTTGGAAACAAGATCTCATCTTGTACCTATTGAAAAGAAACACCTGACAAACTCAGCAAACCACTGCATATGAAAAATATTATAAAACAATTCACTTTCTTAAATACCAAAAGAAGCATACAAGGGAAAAAAACAAAGCAAAACTATCAGTGAAAGAAAATATTGCATAAGATGCTTACGTCCTTAGACTATATAACACTAGTGTGGAGCCAAACTTCTTTGCAATAACTAAAAAGATCTACTAAAAGATATTAAAACAAAGTTAATAAACTGGGGAGCAGACATATCAATTATTACTAACATCTGAATCTGGTCTTGTCAAGATTTCAATCCTTTAAAACTTATATTTGATGTAATGTCAATAATATATACTTTTCTGACTTTCCATTTTCCAATAAATTTACTAATCATTATTGAATGTTTAAAATCCCTTTGGAGATATTATTGGAATCTCATACAGTACATCTATTGATTATTCCACTTGATTTTTCAGGGAAAAGAAAGTATCAGCAGTAAGTCTTGGATACAATAATCAATATTCTCTTTTTACATGTCACTGGATATGATAAAATACTTAGATAGATAGATGATAGATAGATAGATAGATAGATAGATAGATAGATAGATAGATAGATAGATAGATAGAAAGAAAGATAGATTGATACATAGATACATAGATAGATACATAGATACAAAGATAGATAGACAGACAGACAGATAGATATGGACAAATGGTATATGGACAAACACATGCAGTAAAATTCAGCATTGTGGCTTTATTGAGTTCTAAAATTTACAGACTAGTTAATTAACTAATTATTTACTCAAGTAAGATTTATATAACATGAACTTTGTAATCTCTCTAAACTAAATTTTAGAAGCTAAAAGATGTCATGGTGAAGCAGTCCCTGTGAGAGTTGCTTAAGTGAACTAATGTCAGATGAAAGGTCTAAAACAAAGATTTGTACCTGTAATTCTAGAGGCTACTGTCTCAGCTCCAGCAAAATTGAGAAGCAATGGGACTCTACAGTTGAGTCAATGCCTTTGAGCATTTGTAAGTGCACTTTGCTCTGCCCTTCCTCTTCTTACAGCTAGCCACATCTTGACTACAGTAGTTATGTGATTTATAATAAAAGAACTAAAGCAAACACAAAATAGCAACAAAGCAATAGAGTATATTTGTGGCAGTCAAACCAACATTTTTTTTTATTAATTACACCACACTATTCTGGCATCTGAATTCAGATGCCAAATAACAGGGCCACCTTTCTCTAGGAAATATAGACAGGTGAGCATGATTTCATACCTGAGCTGTCAGCTCCTAGCTGACACTTATGTGAAAATTTATGTGTATTTCTCTTAAGGGATTCCAAACATCCTGCCTTTTAATGCAAGTGTGCATGAGACTGAGGAGAAACCATTTTTTATTTGCTAGTACAGCAAGTTAATTTTGAGAGAAAAGTTTAATTAAGATTAAACAAACTTAGACTGTTTGTTAGCCTTAAGGCATAATGCTCTAAAAGCAAATTAGTTACAGGATAATTGCCAGCATGAACAATATTTTTATGTGTGCAAGCTCACTACTGTATATGTTAAATTAACTTCACATGTCTCCATCTCTACAAGGAATGCATAGAATAACTAAGAAACTGGGATTTCCAAACACCTACCACGTTTTTTTCTGTGGGTATTTACATTTTCTTTTTTAAATGAGAAAATGCTTAGGTTCAAAAAAATGAGTTAGTAAGATGTACAACATTGGCTTTGTTAAAATACTACTTTTCAAGTGAAATTCTTCCCCTTTTATATTGAAAATGAACATCCATAATTAAAAGTGAGAGCACCCACATAAACATGTTTGGGAGGAAGACAAATTTACAAAAAGAGCAAAAAATAGATACTGGAATCATTAGTGCTGTACATTCATCAGTTTATTGAAAATAGGGGATGCAAGCTCTCCCCAATGAAGTACTTCTACTAATAGGAGACATTTAAAAGCATCGGCATTGGGTAAAGGCTTGGGAGATTTAGGTTTTATGTTTTTTGTTGTTGTTCTTCATACATGTTAATACATCTGAGGCACAAGCAATCAACACTTCCTTTTTATTTTCATGTTAGAAGAACGAATTTGTTATGCTGTCAGCATCTTACAACAAATTCCCCACCATTTCTTCATTTCTTTGGCAGTAACAATTCAGGTCATCAACACTCTGGTCCATAGGTTGATTCAAGGTCATAAAGGCAGGAACACAATGATGCAAGTACCTATCCTGCTGGAGATAAAAAGGAACACAACACTGGGACCTGCCTAAGTATGCACACTACACTTTCAAGGGCATTGACACTACCTTTGCAGGCAGCTGTATTTAAAGTATTTTCAATTAAATGAGAACAGTGGCATCTAACAATACTCCTTTGCCCAACGCAGCATGCTAACATGCTGTACCATGCAGATTCCCTCTCCAGACTGCCTGTAGCAACCCTCAAGCTGTTTTGATTCTAACTGAGTGTGAGTCTTGCCTCTGGCATCACTGACCAGTACCAAGGCTTTCTGCTTCCGTCTATTTAACTTCAGGTGACAAGAGATAGTTTTCATCATGTGGGGCTTCAGCATTGTTGCTTTTGAATATTAGCTATGTTTGATTAAAGGCAACTACTTTCCCCCGCAAAAACAAATAGGTTGTATCTTTGAAAAAGGGAAACCAGACGGTAATTTTCTGCTTAGATTGTAATTCTATTAGTTAAATGGGATTCTTTAGATAGCAGTGGAGGGATGAGTTGAATTCTGTATTACAATTTGTAGTATAAACAAGATGATGACCAGAGAATGAGCCTCATCTCAGGAATTCTAAATGTTCCAAATGTTTCTTCATTTGAAATGGTAATAATATAGTTAGCTTCTTAATTGAGTGGAAACATCAGATGACGACTTCGGTGAGGTTGGCCTGTCAGCACATTTCATCAGCTCATTTCGTGTGAATTGAGATATTTGAGGAAAAATTCATGTTAATAATCGGCTCCAAAAGTAGAAGTTAAAATAAGGTTTGCAGATGGGTTAATTGTGAGAAATATCTACAAAACGGAATTTTTATCCAGTGTAGATTGACAAATAAGGAAAAATATGGGAGCATTTCTGAGAATCAGTTAATGAATTGATTGATACTGTCTATCCAAAGGGGAGTATGTTTTACGGAAGGTGTACTTTGTTCCTTTTGATGGATCACACACTCTTTAAAGAAATGACAAAGCCATATTCTCTGCTTACAAAATCAGAAAACACTCCAGAAATGACAAATTTTGTTTATGCATATATATTACTTTTTAAGAGGAAAATTAGCTACTTGATGTGGTAATTTTGGTATATGGGTCGATAAGTTAAATGATAACATTTGGTAAACATGTATATGTGATAATACATAGGCACATTCATGATTATTGCATGTTTTAGTTAATTAAATGTTTTATAGACATGTGAGTAGCATATTTAAATATTAGAGAATGGAATGTCTTTAGGAGTTCATGGAAAACTTGACCTTAACTCTTGAAAACACATGGCTCTTTAAGCTTCCTGGGAGTACAAAGCATTTCAGCTAAAGAACAGCTCCCCACCACCTCAGGTAAAGCATATTTAATTGAATACTTAACCATTAAGGAAACTGAATATTTAACCTTAAGGAAAACAATTATACTGCATATTCTGGCTTAACTATATTCCCTTTCTTTTGTATGACTTACATGTAACACGTTAACATAAGTAAATAGTTTTCAATTAAACATAGATTATACATATGACAAAAAATCACTGGCATTTGATTTTTGACTCTGGTTTATTTTACTCAATATAATGATCTCCAGTTCTATCCATTTTCCTAAGGTCTCATGATTTCTTTATTTTTCCAGTAGAATAAAATTATATTATTTGTTTTCTTTGTAGAGTCATCTCTTGGAGAACATCTAGGCTAATTCTATTTTCCGGCTATTGAGAATAATGCAGCAATAATCACGGAGGTAAAATTCTTTGAGTACATACAGGACTGATATAGTTGGATCACATGCCATTCTATTTTTAGTTTTCCATTGTGGCTGTACCAGTTTAAATCCCAACCAGCAATGTACAAAGGTTTTTGTATGCCCATGTCCTCACCAACATTAACAATTTCTGTTTTCCTGGTGACAGTTAAACTTACTGAAACATGATCAAATCTCGAGTAGTTTCAGTTTTTACTTCCTTATGAGTATGGATGTTGAACTTATTGTCAAGAATTTGTTAGACATAATTTCTTTTGAGAGCTGACTTAGTAGGTTTTATTCTAAAAAGCACCTCACCTTTGAAACAATCAACCATTCCAACATAATGAAGGCAGACCAACATTAATGAAAATAAGCTTGATAAACTACAAAACTGCTCTGGTAATCCAATTCCAAAGAGGGACCAAATATAATTAATTCATAAATGAAATATACAACCTTCTTAATTTGTGTCCTATCAAGACTTACCATCAATGCTCCATAGAATATGGAAAATAGCTTAAAATTTGAATCATTTCCCAACTAGACAGTGTAGCTATGAGGTGGGAATCTGTACCTATATTTCAGTAGTGTAGTTGGTTCCTTTGCTCAGAAGAAAGATGCTATCACACTCACACTATGCATGTGCTGAGTGCTACTTAGATAAGTGAATCTTGTTGAAAGGCATTATTGTGCCTTACTAGGTTTCAAATGGGACAGACAGACATTATTTGGTCTTTTAGGGAAAAAAAATTAAGCAATATTACTTCTGTTCAATCTACAATGACACATATAGTATGACCAGTTCTTGGTATCCATTGAGAACTTAATGCTATGCCGGGCTCTATGCTAAATGTTCTACATACCTCATTTCATTCAAGTATCTCAGAAACCATGTGCCTTGGGTATTATTGTCATCTCTTGTTTTATGGAAAAGCAGTGCTCTAAATGGTGAGGCTACAAGCCTGATGCACAGCTCAATTATTTTATAAACAGTTAACAGTGTTGAAATATGCAAAGCTGTTATTACCAGCACTAGTTTCCGTAAGTTAGTAGAGAATTGAAGTAAAAGGAAAGTAGCCTTTTCCTTCCCTCAAGGAGTGTTTAGTCTATGATAAGAATACAGTAAAGCAGATGAGGAAATCTGCAGTAATATGAAATAATTATTTTCAAATGAAGAACACATGTATTGAGACAAAATAGACAAGTATCAGAATAACAAACCAACATAAAAGCTCATCCAAATGAAATGCTTGCTAGTTTCTTCCATATTGCTTCCTTAACTGCCTAGTTGATTTGATTTATATTTCTCTTTTCTTCATTTGATTTTTGCTAATATAAAAATAATTTGTATGTATTTTGATTTAAAAGTATATCTTCTTTAAAATACACCAAATTATTATTCTTTCCATAACTTATGCTGCTCAAAGAAACCATTTCATCTTAAATAAAAACCATTTAATTTTGCATTATATTGATCAAACTTAGCCCAGTATAGTTTCAAAATAAAAAAAAAAAAACTATAGAGTTTTTCATCACGAATAACATATTATCAAACACAGACAAGGAGTCTTAGCATAATGAGAGTGTTTTGCAAATGAGAAATTATAGATAATTGCTGTTTGTTCTTGTTTTCATAGAATGAAGTGTAATTATTATTAACAAGAGGCTTGTTTCAATAATTATTTCTGGTTATCCCAGGGCACAAATGCATTGAAGCAGAAACAATGCATTTCCATTCAAAGGTTTTTGGTGTTTTTTTTCTCCCTAGATTATCTCTTATCACTGCCAGGGCTTATGCATGAAGGCTGTTCTCAGAGTGTGCACATGTGACACTATGCAAGCAGGAATGTGTTCACTGACTTGACTATCCCTCCATTCCTTACAGTGTTCAGGAAAAACTTCCTTTACATAGATAGCAACATAGGACTGTTATTTTATAAGCTTGAATGTGATTGGGAACTTTAGGCTACAAATCACTAAAGATTAATACAATCTAAAGTGCCAATTTATGTGTGTGACTTTCATTATACTAGTAGATATCTGGTCTGCTTTGAAGTAGTGAATGTATTTAGTAAATATAACAGAATATAATCGTGGCTTATACACCAGGGGTATTGGGTGTGGTCAAGCTAGTTGCTAAATAGTCAATATTGTGAACCTTGGATTCTTTCAATGAAATAACTGGGAATACAGTAAGGAGCTCCTGGGAGCCCACTGTACACACCTGGTCCTGGTTTGATCACTGGCCATCCGCCTTTGTATATCCCCTCAATTTCTTGTTTTCAGTGTTCAATTGTCACAAGGAACCCCAGTAGGTTCATAGCCTCAACTGTGGTCCCACGAAACAAGCACTTCTCTGAGGCCTCTCTGGAAACTTAGAGTTTTTAAACTTGTGTCTATGCTCCAAGTTTCTGCTTTCATGTGCAGAAATGATAACCAAAGGAGATGGGGCCCTTAATAGGGACCTTCGCATAGCATACTAGCATATGTCTATACTAGTTATCAAATATTTTATACTATTAATTCTGTCAATAGCATTAAAACTCAGTGTGCCTTTATGAGGAGGTAGACATAACTCTATTAAGTGGGTACAATTATGATTATCATTGTTTCTCTCCTTTCTAGGGATTGGACTTGGTGTCTCTTACACAATATGCAGAAGTTCTACCACTGAGCTCTCCCCCTAGCTCCCAGGTATGTACTGTCATCTGTGCAGGCTAGTGAAATGTTAACTTGACACACAAGCTAGAGATATCTAAAAGGAGGGAACCTCAATTAAAAAAAAAAAAGCTTCTATAAGACCTACCTGTAAGGCATTTTCTTAACTAGTGAATGATGGAGTAGGGCCTTGCTCATTTCAGGTGATGCCATACCTGGGCTGGTGGTCTTGGGTTCTATAAGAAAGCAGGCTGCATAAGTCATGTGGAGCAAGTCAGTAAGTGGCACCTCTTCATAGCCTCTGCATCAGCTCCTGCCTCCAAGTTTTTGCCCTGATTGAGTTCCTGCCCTGATTTCCTTCAATACTGAACAGCAATGTGGAAATGTAAGCCAAATAAACCCTTTCCTCCCCAACTTGCATTTTGGTCATAGTGTTTCTTTGTATCAATAGAATACTCTAACTAAGACATCATCTATGCCCCTTTTTATAAAAATAGAAAACAAAACACAGAACATTCAAGAAGTATTCTCAATGCCACTCTGCCAGGAAGTGGTGATGCTTCCATTTTAGCCTGGCAATCTAGCAATATAATATAATATAATATAGTTTATGATATTCTTTATGCCTGGAGCTAAATACTATATGACAAACCATTACTTTACTTCTAAGTTTTTCACAAATGCATGTTTATGGCAATGACTTTCAAAGCAAGGACTCTGGTAAATGTGATAGAGAAATGTATTCTAGAGTCGAACAGATATTCTAAAATTTGACTAGAGAAAAGAAGTCCAGATGGATACATGGGTGACTGCATTTCTTATGACAGGAAAGACACAGCATTTTGGATATAAATTAGTTTAGTAAGTATGGGGAAAGCTTGATAAATATACAGAGATGGTTGGACTCATATGATGTCAGGTACCTAATAATGGGGGAGGATATAAGGCCATTGTTTTAATCTTCCCAACAGGCATCCTGTCCTAAATTTAAATACTATAGTTTTTATCAGTAAAACAATGATCTTCCCAATGGAAGTTGAATACATATCCAGGGCTTTTATGAAGACTTTAAAAATCTCAGGTACTACATATTTTCAATCAGAAAATTATTTATAGCTGATCATCATAGAATGAGATGTTCCAGAATGGCACAGGAAAAAATAGTAACCTATGTTTTTTTTTTCTTTTTTGTTTGTTTTTGTTCTTGTTTTGTTTTGTTTGGTTTGTTTTTTTTTTTGGTTTTTGTGTTTTTTTTGTTTGTTTTCTCTTGCAGTGACTTTAACTTTCATAAAGGTTTTAAGCACAGAGAAACTACAGAAAAGTTCATTTGTCTACTATCTGTCATCATATTGGAATTTAAGAATTTTCAGTATATGTTCTGATGTATCTTTTAAAAGTTATTTTCATTTTAGAATGTGATGTATTTTGAATTTAATATATTAAGTACCCCATTTGGATATATACTTAATATAGTAAGCATCACCTTTGGAATAATTCACATAAGAAAATCATATATATATAAAGCTCTGACTGTTAACCTATTATGAAGCCAAACTAAGCGTGGTGATGCAACTGTGTATGCGGTGGGAGAGAAGTTTGACAACATACCTACTAGATTCTTGAGTAGATTAATGAATGAAATAACAAATCTAGGGCCAGCAAGATGGCTGAGCAGGTTAAAAAAAAATCACTTACTGCCAAGTGTGATGAACTGATTTCTATCACCAGGACTCACAAGGCAGAAGAAGAGAACCAACTCTGGCAAGTTGTCCTCTCATCTCCACACCCTTAATGGGGTGGTTCTATGTCCATACAATTTAATAAAAGCCTTAAAAAGGATGAATATAGATGTGTTTGGTGTTCTGACGGGAACACAGCTACTCATACACCCTTCATGAAAGGTAGGTCCTTCTCTACTGGAGAAGTTGGTCTTCTTCAACTCAGAATGCATCTTCAGGAACAGTATAAAAAAGTGGTGAAGGAAGGAAGGGGATGCTCACCCAGCCAACCAGATCAGCCCAATCAACCTGGAGATCAATAAGATTACTAATGTCATAGGCAGATCTTACTCAATACAGTTATTAGCTTATCAAAAAGGGAATTAGTTGTAAGCAAACAAGCTACCTTCTAGATCTCTAGTAAAGACTAATACAATACAAAGTTATTGTAAAACATTAGCATAGAATGCTTAGGAAACTTCTCAACTAATTTTGGAATTTGGTGATTATCTCAGGCTAAAGTAAAGGCATTACTTGAAAGCACATCATCATACTGCATTTTTAAAGACCCTAATAAAATTATAAAGTATCTACAAAAGTAGGTTTTTTATACTTATAGAATGAAAATAGAAGTATTCTTCATTAGCTACATCTTGCCTCTGATTGCAGGCATTGACAAGGGACACCCTGCTCCATGTTAACCAAGCTCTGGTGTTCATAGTGCCTATGTGCTGAAATATGCTTTTACATAAACATGTATTTTGTGTGCTCATTTTTATTGTAATCACATCAATTAATTATGCATTAAGTTTGTGTATCTTAATGACTTATTTAAACTCATTATATAAGCATAATTATATTACAAAAATGCGAGACACAGAATGAAAAGAAAAGCTGGGGGGAAATCTTCTCTAAATAGATATTCATGGATAAAATTAGCAATGCAGAGAAAATTTCAGTGAAGATGAGGCTGCTGGCTGGGGTTCTGCCAAATATTTCCAGCAGAGCTCCTTGACTGTTCTTTTTAACACTGAAAAGTTGATTTCAGATGTTGATCAGAACTAAAAATAAATAGAAGCAAATACTCTCGCCAAAAAAATGATCTTATTAGAACTTTTCACTCCCTGTACCATCCTCTCAGAATATTTCAAAAACAGTAACCCACAGATATATTTATATTACCACATAAAATCCTCTTCTTAGATACCCACATGTTCACACCCTTCGCACCCTAGGCAAGCAGATGACTTGCCCTAGGAAAGCTGAAGGAAAAAGAATATCCTTCCAGCGTGGCTTTGTTAACCATGTCTCTCAGCCACAGAAGGAATGATGTCTGTATTTCCACACCACTATCAGTAGGCAACTGTGAAAAGGCCATCCTGCACCAGGCACTGTCTCACATGCAACATATGTAAATCTTGTTTAACCTTTAGCAGACGCACACAGGGAAGATGCTACTGGGATTTCCCAGAGGAGGAGAAGAGCTGGGAAGGTGCTGATGCTGCTCAACAAGAAAATGTCAGGTCAGGTGTCCTTGTGCTGCAGTCAGCTCTCTTGACCATTGCCTTACAGAGATAAAGGTAAAGAAGGCTCAAGTCACTGATCCAGGTGCTTTTTCATTTGTAATGGAATAAAGAACAGTCTCCACTGTGACCTAAGATCAGATACCAAATGCGGGTCATTGAGAAGGGCCACAGTAAGTGGCAGAAGGGAAACAAAAGTCAACCAAGTGTTTAAGTTTATTTAGTCTCTTTACTTATTTTAGAATAAAAATAGAGTATTTAATGTAAACAATAGTTCAAACCAGCACCATATATCTACAAGTTTTCAATATACACCCATGAAGTTTATTCTAGGAAAATTGCAAAGCCCTTTGTGTTTCAAACAATGACAAAAAAGCTTCATTGAAGATGAAGTCATGAAGATGATTCATTTCAAGACTGAGTTTCTCTGAGGCACCAATATAAAGAGAACTTAACAGCTGAATTATCTCATGGTAAACTTATTAAAGATTCATAGTTCCTGGAGTTTTAATTGGGTGAGATTGATCCCCATTAGAGTATTTGTGGATAGTAGATTAGTCTAAGTGGTCCTCCCTCCTTCAGATTAAAAATTGCTCATGCTTATGGAGCTTGATCATGCAGACAACATGAAATACTGTTTTCTGAAAACAATATTGGTAATGATAAATGTCAGAGTTTTGGAGAAAGGATTTTAAGAGGTCCCTTTTCTATGAAAATAATACAAAACAACACCAAAAAAAATCTGGGCAGTTTAAGTAATTTTTTTTTAAGATTTGCTTTCTTTTGCTTAACATATATAGCATTATCAAATGTATTCTATGTCTTCCTGTGTTTGGGTTTGATAGTAAAAACGTCAGAGCAAAGCTATAAACATTCCTAAATCAAACCAGAATCTTAGTGATCATCTAGACATACTTAACCACCAACAGGGACATAACAGAGGGTATTTAGCTCCAAAAATTATGAGGTTATTTAATTTCACTCTGCTAATTTCTCTGGTTACATTAAAAAATAATCACAACAAATAATTTTAATTTTATCTGTATACATGTCAGTTTATATATATGAGAAAGCAACTCATAAAACATGTTACTACATAGCAATGCTATCCCCAAATAATTTAACAGTAAGTCCTGAATGTCTTCATATATATATATATATATATATATATATATATATATATATATATATTCTTATGAAGATATTTTAATTTTTTACTCATATTTTAATTTTTACTCATTTGAATTAAGAAACAAACAACATCAATTTGTTGATGAGTACCTAAGTCATTTCCTAATGTGTAGATTATCACTCTTTGTCAATTTGAGTTATACCAAAGAGAATATTGCCACCACATAGCTTCCCTTAGTTTAGATGTTCTCTCTCTCTTATTAAAACAACGTGATCTCACTATGTACTTCTTAAAGGTCTGAAACTTGCTATGTAGAATGAGTTGGTCTGCCTCTCCTCTGCCTTCTTTTTTTTTTTTGTTTTCGAGACAGGGTTTCTCTGTGTAGCTTTGCGCCTCTCCTAGAACTCACTTGGTAGCCCAGGCAGGCCTCGAACTCACAGAGATCCGCCTGGCTCTGCCTCCTGAGTGCTGGGATTAAAGGCGTGCGCCACCACCGCCCGGCTCCTCTGCCTTCTTAATTCTGGGAATAAAAATGCACACCACCACACCCAGCCCATACTAGATATCATGATACATTCTACTTCTTAGAAGGTTACTGGCTTTCTGTTTTCTCTACATCAGTGAAGATGTTCAATACAGAAGACAGATGAGAGATTCCAGTTTGATTTCGCAGGGTAAAGAATGTTCCCTTCCTTCTTATAAACTCATCTATGTGTGTTTCCATTAAGAAGGACATAATGTGACTTTATTCATCTTTCTAATTTTAGCTTTCATTGGCAGTCATTGCTAGGGTAAACTACTCCATTTTAGATTACAAAACAATGATGTCTCGGTCCTGTCATTTCTTCGTTAGTGATTATTTGATGTTATTTCTACTCAACAGAAATTTTTTATTCTTAACAATTGTTTGGCTACTGTGAAACAAAGTATTTCAACTGTAACAAAAATAGTGAATTTCCCCCCTTTTATTTGCCTCTTTCCAAAACAATGACTTTGTTCCTTATTGAGTTATTACAGAGAGTACTAGGGTTTTTATATTTACTGCTGTTACTACTATGCAGATTTAAACACTTTGTAGCTATTATCTTACTAATGCTCAAATGTTGAAGACTGAGCATCGAAGGCTTTCCCAGTTGACTCCTCAGCTGTTTGGAACAGGTCCTAAGAGACTATCAGTGCTTCCTCGTGTTCTGGCATGACATGCTCCTGGCTGATTTTGATGTTTCCTCCTCTAGACTGGATGCAAGCATTCTCCAGGGAGTTCTGATTCTTTTAAATAGGAAATGGCACTTGAGTTCTTCAGGCCAGTGGTAAGGCACTCATCTGTTTCCAAAGTACATTAGAGGAGACAGAGTAAGTGTTTTCAGCAGCTTTATCCAAGTAAGTATAATTTCAGATCCATCAAATGTTTCTTATCTTTCTTTGAATTTGTTCTTTTTATTTCTTTGGTATATTTCCTGCTTTGGCAAGCTATTCATCACTTATGTGGTATAAATAACTAACTTCTTAAGTTTATATTAAAAAGCAATAAATTTCTGATTCAAAAATGGGACAATTTCCAACAAACAACTGATTTTATCTATAATTTTACAATGAAGTACCAAAGATGCTCCTTGGAGGGCTTAGAATTGACCTAGTTATTTTATATACTTGTGGGGATTTATTTATTCAGGACTTGGGAAAACAGACATTACAAACTCTTTCCTGGTTGCAGATGTTCTCTGTTTTTGTCCTTTTCATATATTTTCAGAAACCATGCAGAGCTAAGGGTGAACATACAAAGGATAATGATTGTCATAGGCCTGACAACAGGAAACATAAGCAAGGTTGCTTTTGATATTTATCACTATTATTGATGTATAGGTTTAAAGATCTTGCAAGTATAGTACAGAGGTTTGTTTTCCATTTTACCCCTTTTTATCACCTAAAAATAATCTTCAGCTTCCCTTCTCTGCTATACCTCATAAGTAATTCACATGAGACTGTTCTATTGAGCAGTTTGGAAACTCCTTTTCTGGCGGCTGCTGTGTAGTAGCTTGACTTAGGCCAGCATCTACCTTCAAGATAGCTATGAGGTCTTGCTTTTAGTTTTACTGTTGGAGGACAGCCAAGGTAACCAAGCCTGAGAGGCCAAGTTGGTAGGAGGACAGGAACTGTCCTTCAGGCGACCTTTTCTGCTTTGCATTTCCTGTGTACTTCCTGGCTGGGTGCTGATGGAATAGGGAGCACACAGGCACGCACAAGCACACATGTGTTAAAGTGGAGAGTGTGGATATTTCACAGAACTGAGCCGCAGCTCCATGCTGTTCATTGCTGCTTTCATGCTCAATTTGCTGATTTCTAAGAGTGACAGAGTGAAAATGCACAAGACAAACAAAAACTGATTGTTTTGAAGACAGAGAGCTGTGTGGTGCTACAGACAAAATCAGAACTCAATGCCAAGAAGGAGGGGCAAGAAGGAAGAGCCAGGCATTCAGTTTAGATCAAGGATGGGCACACTCTGTCAATTAGGTCAAGGCAGATAGAAAGCAGACCTCATCCAGAATGGCCTTGCTTTGAACAATATTAAGCACTGATTGTATCAGTGTAATTATCTTGTTTTAACAGCCTTCCAAAGAGAAAGCAAAACCTTCCCAATAAGATAGATATCATAATTTCTAATAGCTTCTTTTTTCAATTTTAGAATTCAATAAATAACTGGCCAACAGAAAAGAAGAAATGACTAAAAACTAATGGTAAAAAAATCAGATCACCCCAGATGAATAATCTATAGAGTTTGAAATAAACGTCATTAGAGAGAGGTAAACAAGATTTTTAACCAGCAATTTAATATTAATAAAAAGAAACAAATATAAAAACCTGAGATGGTAAAATTAGTATATTGTTTCAGTAGAAAAATTTTAAGATTCCAAAGAAACTATAAGTGAACTAGTGTATATAGGTCCACAGATGATTGATAGCTCAAAGATCAAAGATTAGAGAATGTTGCTTGAAACATTTAGAAAAAGGTAAAATATTGGAACATACAGAATGAAAGAAGGAAAAGAAGGAAGGAAGGAAAGGAAAGTACCCACATAATAATGAAACCTGTAGACTGAAAAGAATGCATAATAGCATCTTTAAAGTGACCACAGAAAAATACATTATTCTTAACAATGATAGTGACCATGCTTTTTACAGGACAAATGAATATACAACAGAAAACTAAAGAGTGATATATTTAAATTACTGAAAGTAACTGCCATAGTGTAAAATTGTCTTTCAGGTAAGAAGAGGAAACCAAGGAAGGAAGGAAGGAAGGAAGGAAGGGAGGGAGGGAGGGAGGGAAGAAAGAAGGAAGGAAAGAAGGAAGGGAGGGAGGGAGGGAAGAAAGAAGAAAGGAAGGAAAGAAGGAAGGGAGGAAAAAGGAAGAGAAATGTAGATGTAACCAACCTTCTTATTAAATAAGAAACACAGAACCAATGCAAAGAAGAAAGCCAAGAGGTCAGAGCTAAGAGCTAAAACCTTACCCTTCCTCCTGAAGTGGTCCTACCTCTCCGAACCAGAGCTACTTCTTGTGTTAAAGTCCTTATATAGAATTTCAGTTCTGCCTTCTCATGGGTTGTAAACCCAACCACATGACTGCCTCGTCACGGCCTGTCTGTATAGACCTCCAGGTTTTCTATGATTGGTATTGAGATTAAAGGCATGTGTATCCAATACTGGCTGTATCCCTGAACACACAGAGACTTACCTAGCTCTGCCTACCAAGTGCTGGGATTACAAGCATATGCCACCACTGCCCTGCTTTCCTATGGCTTGCTAATAGCTCTGACCCCCGGGCAACTTTATTTATTAACATACAAATAACATTTTAATACAAAAACAAAATATCACCATAGAGAAAAACTGGAAAATGGTGAGAACATAAAAATTTGTGAAATGCAAACCTATATTAAAAGGAAAGCTATAAAGTATTTCTTGAGTAGTGGAGAATAATGGCAGATAGAAGGAAGGAAATGGGGGCAGAGAAGACAAAACAGTAAACATATAAAGAAACTAAAGAAAACTGGTTGCCCACATTCATAATAATGCTCCCTTTCTGTATAAAATTTGCAGATGATTAAGACACTAATATACTGACGAGAACAGAAAGACTAGAGGTTAGGAAGTAAACATCAGGAACCCAGGATATCAGCACAAATAGGGCACTGGTCTATCAGCAAAAGACTAACTAAACCAGAAGGCATTAGGCAACTGAAGTCTTGGGCAGTGTTAACAGGCAATCTAATTGAGAAATAAAGCTATTTGTGACTAGTATCTGCTGGATGTACTGTTTTTCCAATAACATACAGAGCGTTTCCCAATGCGATGACACTTGTGCAGCCAAGAAAATCTCACCCAGTGTCACAGGAATGAAGTCACAGTTGATATTGCATCAGAACAGCAGAATTAGGCTTACCAGCAGCAAGATGAATGCACCTTCTCAATTATCTGCTAGCAAAGAAAGACACACAGCAGCTTGCTGATGAAGTGAGAACTGAAAATGGAGTAGTTAACATATTATAAATGCATAGTTCCCAAGCAAGCAAAGCAAAATACTTAAAGAAATATGGCAGATGTCTCTTGACAGTGGTGTGTAAGTGACACACGGAAAAATAATGAATAATTGTCATTGTAGCCAGCTACACTCCTGTCATGTAGACTAAAGCGTCATTTGATGGGCTACTCCACAGTTCAGCTGCTTCACTTAGTGCTGTATAAATTCAGTATGTGTTAGGTTTAATTGAGGCGAGTACTATCCGTGGAAGGTGATCTCGGTGTAGAGCTCCAAACTCTTTGAATCCCCTGGAAAAGACAGTCATTGCCAGCGTCAAGTGAGTTCCTGTACATGCCTTGAAAGACAAATCGTTCATCTGGTGCTTAACGTGAACTGGGAGTGAAAACAATTAGCATGGTGGATGCTACTTTAAGGGAAAAATGTTTTCTTCACACAGCAGATGCAGGAACATAAGGCCAGCAGTGGGTACCGATGCTAAACTGTCACCGAATTATACAAAAACAACGGGCTCTAACAAAATAGCTAGTGTTTTCAAACTTGCAAGATTAGTGATGGGTCCTTTGCCAGCCTCCTTTAGAACAACATGATGTCCATCTACACTAATTTGTTCTGTCATACCTTTATGTTAGATTATAATTTCTGGATGGAGCAGGAAATCAAATGTTGGTGTGACCCAAAACTCAGAGGAGGACCACAAAGTCAGTTTCTATTCCTTTTGCTTTTTCAGAGGTGGGCCCAATTCATTAGGTTTGAATTCCAGCACCTTTGTTGACACTCTTTTTTTTTCTGCAATATTGTTACCTGCCCTGATGGCTCTCCTCTGCATTTTTGTAACATCAGTTGCAGAAAGAAAGGTGGCTCATTTTTTAAGGTAAATTTACATTTAACAATAGCTGAATAATCATAGAATTTCAACTAGAAAAGGATCCATAATCACAAATTTCTCCCATCAGTTAAGCAGAGGATTCTTAAATACTATTTTCTGAACACTTTGCAAATCGCCTTAGAGTCACAGCTTATGGTAGGTTATAGCATCTAGCTGAAAACTCCTTATAGTCAAAATTACTCTTGAAGCTTCCCCTAAAGATTTTATAAAATGTATGTGAGTTTCTATATCTCAACCTCTGTGGTAATTTTAACCTCTACAATATTCAAAAACCTCTGAATCAAGCTAAATTTCACTATGTGAAAATGGTCAGTGGTTGAATGTTTAAATTTCTCTAATTTTTAAAACAGTTTGCCTCGTAGGAGAGCATGCCTGTAATCCTTGCAGTTGAGAGTTTGAGTCAAGAGAGTCATGAGTTTGAGGCTAGCCACAGTCAGAGTCTAAAATTCTTTCAGGAAATGGATGAAAGAAATGCTTACTGAAAAAGCCCATATATAGAAAAAAATAAATAAGCGAAAATTGGAATGCTGAGCTGGAGAGATGCTTCAGCAGTTAAACTTTCTCTTTCTGCAGAGGGTCCGAGTTCAGGTCGCAGCACTCACATCAGGGTGTTGAGATGCTCCTGAACGTTTTTCAGTCAGTTCCGCTGGGATCTGACATCTCTTGCCTACAAAGGCATCTGTGGACCTGTGTGCACATATCCACACATAGACACACATAGAGATGCCTAAGAAAAAAAAATACATCTTTAATTAAATAGACCCTAAGTTCCTAGAGATTCCTAGAAATAATTGACAAGGATGACTGATGAATTCTACTTAAAACAAACTTGTTGCCTTCGTGTGAATGGTTCACATCTTCTCTTAAGTTATGACTAATTTAGTAATTTAAGTATCTAGTATAAAAAAGTAAGCTATCTAAACATTTTAGCTAAAAGAGGCAGAAAGCAATTCTATAGTGCTCAAAAATTTTAAATCCAAATATCTGCTTTAAATGCTTTCTATAAATACGGATATGTATTTCTGATGACTGGCACAAATTTGTCTCCATTCTTTTATCCAGTATGACTGAACTGAATTGACAAAGTCATCCAGTTGTGAACTTCAGCCATAGATTTCATTTGGAATGCCCTCTCTGCTTTCCGTTTCTCTTAAGGTGCACGTTTATAGTTCACTGTGGATTTTCCTGCTGTGTGACATTGATTTTTCCTCTCCCCCGATGTTTTCTGTCCCCTATATTTTTGCATACCCAATTGTGTTGACACTCGTTCCATTGTCTTTGGATCTCTGTCTCCAGTCCTCCTTTTCCCAACCTGGTTACCTACAGGATTAAAGATGTCCTCCGAAGATTTCAAATTCCTCCTGCAGGCAGGTGATTTTTCTCCTTTTCCTAATCTGTAATGGTTTCCTTTCGACTTCTACAGAAATTGAGGCAAATGTGGCAACTTCTTGATAACTTGTCCCCAAACAATTTGGCACTGTTAGATATTCTCATTGAAATGGGAAAGAGCAAAGAAGAAGAGGAAGGGGAGGAGGAGGTAAAGAAAGAGGAGGAGAACCACCAGGGAAGAAAAAGAAAAAGAAGAAAACCTAAAAGTCGTTGTTCTCGGAATGGTGATTATTTAGGGACTCGGATGTGGCTTTTTTCCCCAGCTACATCTCCTTCCTCCATTTCTTTATTCTTCATTCCCCCCATCATCTATTGAGCCCTGTATAATGTGTTGAACACTCATCCACGTTCTTCGAAAGGCTGTCAGTAAATTTGTACAGCGTTATTACCCACCTGCCTCACATATGTACTACAAACTCATTGTACTACAATTCCAAGTGTCGAAGATAAGAGTCAATCAAAAAGATCCACCACAGTATTATTAAGTTCTCTTTTTGATCTACCTGCTACATTTTAGTTTGTTTCACTAAGTGATGATTTGCCCACGTTGCGTAATTTTTTTCCCACAGACAACAAACCAGTGAGGCAGTTATTATCATAAGCAACTGAATGGCTTGGTTTGCTTTGAATATCTTATATGATTGTTAAATTTGATTGTGACCTTTCTGAAAAGAGTTTTATAATTCTTGAGAGTCAACAGCTTGATTTATTCAAAGTCTACTTTCTATAGAAAGGCCCTTCATTTTACAGATGTGTGTGTTTCTAATCTTTGACCAGACGGGAGTGCAGACATCAAAAAGGAAGCGACATCACAAAAGGAAACACAAAATACAAAACCTGTGGGTTTTCAATTTCCCTCTTCAGTTTCCAATGCCCAAATCATTTCCCCAAAGCCACGTTCTATAGAGGATGTGAAATTGTGAGCCGGCGTACTTGAATTGGGAGCACCATTTTCGTAATCACTCTATCGTGCTGAAACACTGCCCTCTGCTCAGCTGTTACCCCTTGTCTCTGGCAGCTTAAGGAGTGCCGGGAGACCTGACTGCACGCGGAGGGAGCCACTTTGCCAGCATCACTTGCAGCTGTGGCAATATTCAGTCCCCATCATTTAACTGCAAGGCACATAGTTCAGTCCGTACGGGACACAGTTACAGTTAATTGTTGATGTAATCATCACTTTGGACTTCCACATGATATCATTTTCATCAAAATGTTTTCCAACTTTCAGCTGTTGTAATTAGATATGTGTGTTGAGTTTCTTACAATGAAACCAGCCGAAACTTTAAAAGCTCAAACTTCAGATTTTCCCCTAATCTATCAAGATGAGATCTGTTCTAGACTTCATATGGGTGTTGTGGAAATTTCAGTAGAAATTCAATAAAAGAAATACAGATGTATCAAAATAATTTAGGAATTTTTATTGTGTTTGAATTTGTATTTTCAGTTTGGTGCATGTAGTTTAAAGAGGATTTTGCTAGACCCGGTAGGATGGCCAGCAGGTAAAGGCACTTTGTAACACAATGTGGTGACATCAATTCAACCCCAAGAACTCACAGGAGAGTAGAAGGAGAAAACCAATTCAACCAAATTGTCTTCTGACTTTTACATGCTTGCTCATACACATCACACACACACACATACACACACACACACACACACACACACACACAAATATTTAAAGGATATTTTACTAGAATGACAAACACTTTTTTTTTTTTTTTTTTTTTTTTTAGGTTTTTCGAGACAGGGTTTCTCTGTATAGCTTTGTGCCTTTTCCTGGAACTCACTTGGTAGCCCAGGCTGGCCTCGAACTCACAGAGATCTGCCTGTCTCTGCCTCCCGAGTGCTGGGATTAAAGGCGTGCGCCACCAATGCCCGGCAACAAACACATTTTAAAAAACAATATTTAAAATGAAAAATGCTAGCTACACTAAACTACTGGTAATTATTATGACAAATATTATAAATATTAATCTGATTTCAGATGTTATCTTTAACTCATTCTACCTGTGAAAAGTGTATGTTAAAATCTCTGACTCAGAATTATATTCTCAACCATTCTTCCTTCCCTATGTGAATACTTTTCTACCACCCCACTAGCCCTGATTATTCTTGTTTCTCTAGAAATTATTTCATTCTGAAGCTTCGCTTCTAGTTTAGTAAAAGAGCACGGCACCAGTAATGGTGAATATGGTTACTGCACCAATAACCCTCAGAATGGGATTGCTTTCCTTTGCTCAACCTCTATATTCCAAGTATCTAATCTAGTTAATATAAAAATTTTAGCACAAGTAACAACACATTTAAATCTGAGAACAACTTGTCTTTGCTGTAGATTCCAAAGACTGATTTACTATTTATGCTTGTAAAACCCAATCACTTTTTTTTGTTCATTCATTTGTTTGTTTTCTACAATGCAAGGGCCAAGCCAATAGCTTCACACAATCTAGAAAGTGTTCAGTCATTCCCCTCACCTGCCATCTCAAATATCTAGAAATAGAACTAGACTCTATGGAGTAGTCAAGACAGTAGTTGTATATTCATCGAAATTAATTATGACAGGAAATATCCTCCCCTATCCCACAGTCATACTTGATGTCATTTACATAGACAGTGTTGTTTTCTTGCTCAAAAGATAGAATGTCTATGGTATCTGCCTATAATTCAACCACTTGCTGTCATTCTATTATGCTGTTATTATTTTTCAGTCATTGTTCACTATCACAAGTTAGAATAACCCTTTATTCTCTATGAAGGAAAGAGAAAGGTAGCTGACTTTTATCACAGTTACTTTTTTCAACCTAAATAACTTAGAGGGAGACAGATTTATTTTGGACAACTTTCTCAGAAATTTATATCAATAATTCATCTGCTCTGTTGTTTCTGAGCTGAGGTGAAGCAGAGCAACATGAGAATGAGGATGTAGGGAAGCAAAGCCAGTCACTTCATGGCAGGTAGAAAGCAGAGAGCCACAGAGGAACTTGTAACAACATACAGTCCCCAAGGACAAACCTTGATGAGCTATAGCTCTCAGCTAGGACAAACATTCTAAAGTTTGCAAAACATCCCAAAATAGTGACATCATTGCAGATCAAGCCTTCAACACACATGCATTTTGTGTTAGAAGGGTGGAATGTTACAGATCTAATATGAAGCTCCCTCACCTCCAAATTACATTCAGTTCCCAAGACTCCCCATTGTGTTAACAGTTCTTGTGTTGGCTAAACGTTCAAAGTCAATGCAGGCATTGTGGCACAAGCCTGTAATTACCAGTTCTTCTAGAGGCTGAACAAGGAAGATCACAATTTTAAGGACTTCCTGGGCTTTTCAGAGAGTTCCAGACCAGCCTGGGCAAATTTGTGAGACCTTGTTTCAAAATAAGAAGCAGAATAGAATTTTTATAAAAGCAGACAGGGAATATAAAACAGAGTAGCAGATCACAAGACCCTAAATGACAATAAATGCTAATTACTTGACTGATTTTTAAAAATACAACTTCAAAAGCCTTGTCTAAGATTCAAGATCATCTTTTACACCTGACCTTCTGTACCAATCCAAAGCAAACTAATATTGCATACTTCCAAGGTCAATGACACTGAGAAAATGTTCCCATTTCAAAACAAAGACAGGGAAATCTAGATAAGAGTAATGAGACAACAAAGACTGAAATTGAAAAGCAAATTGTAAGTGCTGGGACACCCATCCAGATTTATGGCATTCTTTGATTTGATATGAGCTCTAAAGTGGCTGAAGAGCCCTTCCCTATATTGTCAACTGCAGCTCACCTAGCATTTCTCTTGTGCCTGCTCTGCTCACAACCTGCAACCTTTCTCAGTACAAATCACACACTTTGGATATCCTTAACTTCTTGAAGTGTGTATTACATCCTTAGCTTCAATTTGACATACTCAAGTTTCCATTTCCAGAGCACCCTTGCAAGGGTTCTGGCCGCAAAACTCATTTCCCAATCCCCTGTCCTTTGATGTCACTATGGACAACTTTGTGATCCTACAAGTTTTGGATTGGGTAGCCCTGAAAACCAGCTGTAGACACAGAATTTCAAGGTCTCCCACCAACTCTTAAACAAAGACTGTGGTGAACTCTGAGTACTTGGACAGAAGAAGATAGAGAAATCCTTCTTTATGAGAGCCTTTGCAAACAAGATGCACCATAGCTCTCCTCTTAATTGCTAACAATTTAAGTGTTACCAATTCCTGAAATGTCTTCAAAACACCTTTCGTACTATTCTTACACAAATTATTTAGCTGTGTTTTACTGGCTGCAGTTTCTTTAACAATCACACCTTCCTTGTCTGCAACTTTGAACATGTGTCTTCTCTCAATAAACTACAAAGCCCTTAAAAGGGTTTCTGCTCTGTTTTTGCTCCAAATTCTACGAATTCGGCCAAAAGCAGATAGGGATAACCATGCCATAATCTGAATGTTCTGCTGCCATACAATTTCTTCTACTTGATCAATTAGTCTGTCATTCATAAACTCAACCTCCTCAAAGTCCCAGGATATAAATCAAATGTATCCAAGTTCTTTGTGAACATATGATATCAGCATCTTTAATCCAATCCCCCAAATATTTCTCAGTTCCACCTGAAATCTCTTGAACACCATCTTTACTGGTTCCTTTTCTATAGGCATTCTGCTCTTCAGAGTGTCCACTAGTGTTGGCCATTATGTTTGGCTTGCAGCACCCTAGGCTTTCTCTAGTTCATATCTATATTTTTTTCTAAATTATGTACTGAATTATTCCACCAATTCCAAAAATGTTAAACACATGGCCACATTTAATCATAGCAATAACCTCACTTTTATGGTTCTAATTTTTTGTTAGTTGTTCTGTTATTGTGACAAAATAACTTCCATAAACAATCATAAAGGAAGAAAGATTTATTTTGGCTTATGTTAGTTTACAGTCAACTAGTTCTGTTACTTCTTGGACCATCAGGAGCCTGTGTACCATAGTGTTTAGAGGTAGAGAGGCAAAGCAGTTATATATATATATATATATATATATATATATATATATATATATATATATTCTGGGAAAAAACAGAGACCCAAGTGACTTACATTTTTCCAACAAAGACCAACTTTATAAAGTTTCTAGAATCTCCCCAAATAGTACCAACAATTGAGGACCAAGATTTTAATTTGGGAGATTACTTCATATTCAAACTCTGTCAGACATTAAACATGTTTATGACCCACACCTAAAGGATCTGTGTTACACTCTGTTCTTTCAGATATCCATGTGATATCCAATAACCTCTGCCTGAGTCTCAGCTTCCAGGCTTCCTCTGCTTTGTGATTCAGTACCACTTCATCTCATTTACCTTTGTTTCTTGCCCTTTATTTCTGTATCTGACTACTCAGCAGTCAGGCAGATATTGTGAGTAAACCTATCTCCACTTCCAGGCACCTATTTTCTCTCAGTATTTTACAAAGTATGTAAAATCTTCCTCCAAATCTTTCAAAAGTACATCTACAGTGGTCCTGATAACAGTATCAACAACAGCAGGGGATGTGTTCTGGAACCAGAAATATAGCTCTTGAACATCATATTATACCTACTAAGTCAGAAACTCCAGGGGATAAAGACCAGTCATCATTCCTTAAGAAACCTCAAGATAATGCTGTTGCAGACTGAAGTTTTTCAGATGACTAACATAGTTAACTTTGAAAATCAGACCATGTTTTACAAATTATTTGATCAAATTATTTAGTGATATAAACAGATTCCATGATCATACCGAGGAATAAAATTGCACTGTTTATCTTTCTTTCTCTATAGCCCCACCATTTAAACAGCATTCACTCTTACCTTCTATATATGAATCCTGAGACTTGGAAGCCTATAGTAACCAGTCCAAGTTTAAGCAAGTAGCAAATTACAGAGACATCAATTCTTTTCCCAGAAGCAAAGATAGATGCCAATTACTTGGTTGTTTACCAGTTTGTATACTCTGTATCATGTAGCCCACACTGTTCTCAAACTTTCACTATGGAGTCAAGGGTGACCTTGAACTTCTGAATGTCCTGCCTATGCCTCCTGGGTACTAGGCTTGTAGGTGAGCACCACCAAATGCTAGGAATCAAATTTAGGGGTTTGTTCATACTAGGCAAGCATTCTACTAACTGAGCTTTAAACCCAGCCCTATTTGTGACTTCATGTGCCATGGTAATAGGCATTTCACTTAATTTCTCTGAACTTAAAATCTTCCTCTTATGGATAATACACACATTGCTATACTACAACAATATTACATAATTACTGTGAACTGCCATTATCATGAAGTTCTCAGTATAGAGGACAGAATATAGTGAATAGGAAACCAGTGTTATCTCTTAATCCGTTTTATGCATCACATAGACTCCACTCCTTATAGAGAACATACATATCACAGTACACAGCGTAAAACCATGTATTGACCACAGTACCACATTGCAAAGGAGCATTATCACACTGACAAAAACAAATAGAGTGATGGGAATCAAACAAAAGCCCTGCATATTTAACCAAAAAGAGTCATCACTGAAGAATCTGCACCATGGCATTTAATTTCTAAATCATTGCCTCCTAGCAAGAGATAAGAACACAGAATTTGTATAATAAATGGAAGCTATAGGTAGAGTTTTCACCCCACTCCATATATAGAAGAGTTTATGAATGATTGAAACTGCCTAGGAGAATTCTAGAAGTGGTGCCTCTTTATGCCGACCAATATTTAAGCAGAGGCTGGTAATCACTTGCTGGCATTGTTAGAGAGTGTCTGTAAATACCCATCCAGTAGGAGCACAAGAAGAAACATCTTAAATGAAAGGCTTGACTTTAGTGATTGATCTGAGTGTGATTTGCATGACTTATTACTTCTCTTAGTAGTGGGCAAACAATAAAGACATCATGCTCTCTCTTCTTCACTAACTACCAGAGTGAATTACTAAAATATAATTATAAATTCCTCCCTCCTTGTGCTGAATATATTTTTATGATCCTTCACTAACTGGAGACCTATTAAAACTATAGACATCTCCCTTATTTTGCTTTTGAATTTATCTACCTGTTTCTTTCTTTCTAAACGCTAAAGCAAGGAAAGAATAATTTAGTTTTCAAATACATGGAGTCCTTATTTATTTAATATTATATTATTGAATTTTATGTAAGCCAGAATTATTTTAAAACGGAAAGTGGACAGAGTCTAGATGTAGAACACAAGATTTAAAAAAAAAAAAAAGGAATATTATGAGAGAGCTTCTCACGTTGGATGTAACTGCGCAAAATCATTAATGTTCACATCAAAATAAAACCCTTCTGGGAAGTCATGGGAGGTCAGAGAATCACCCATGGGACAGATTGTCCCGAGGTCTCTCTGTCTTCAACACTGATTTTACAGAATAGACATCTTCTCTAGATGGACCCACAGCAATAAGTTCACATTTTCTCATGCTCATTCAAGATCAGTGACCACACCTACACAACCACAAGGGCAACCCTTCATGGAAGGAATGCTTTGTATAAATAGGAAATGATCAGTTAAAAATAAAATTTTAAAATGCTTCATTTTATTCTCCTCTTATTTTCATCTTTTTATCTGTCTTTTTATAAGTGACGGATGGGCAATACCTTATTTCTCTTTTAGTTCTTAGTGTGTTCTTTTTTGTTTGTTTGTTTCTAATTGGGAGGTTGCTGTTTCTTGCTGGTGGTGTCCAGGCTTTGTACACTGTGCTGGTCTCCTTACCTCGGTTTGGAATTGACAGGAGACTTGCAGAAACTTTGATCATCTAAACACATTTTGACTGATGGGAGATGAAGTGTATGATTTGCTCTGATGATGGATTGCCAATGCTGAATGATGCAGAAAAATTCAGTTCCATGAATCATTCTTACTGTGAAAAACTGGGCAGAAAGCCAAGGACATACAAAGGATTAATAGGCTAATTTGTCATTACTGAGGACATGAGTTCAAATCTTGATGCCCCAGAGGGGGTAAATTGAGGTAACAACAAATCTTTTGTACATAGAAGATCATATCTTATAATAGTGTGGAAAAGGTGAATATTAATAAATACAAAGTTCTGAGAAACCTCTTAAGCTTGGAGAGGAGAAATGTTTCCCTTCATGATTTCTCTTTATCAGCCAACACACAAACCATGATTCCTAGTCTAATCAATGTACTGTAGTGTGGTGGTATTGTGTTCCCCAAAATATTGTGCACCCTAATAAACTTATCTGGGGTCAGAGAACAGAACAGCCACTAGATACAAAGGCTAGAAAATGGTGGCACTCACACCTTTAATCCTAGCCTTCTGGAGGCATGGATCTTTGTGAGTTCAAGGCCACACTGGAAATAGCCAGGCATGGTGATTCACGCCTTTAATCCCAAGAAGTGAGCCTTTAATCCCAGGAAGTGAGGGCAGAAAGCAGAAAGGTATTTAAGGTATTTAAGGCGTGAAGACCAGAAACTAGAAGCTTTGAGCTGGTTAAGCTTTTAGGCTTTGAGCAGCACAATTCAGCTGAGATCCATTTGGATGAGGACTCAGAAGCTTCCAGTCTGAGGAAACAGGATCAGCTGAGGAACTGGCAAGGTGAGGTAGCTGTGGCTTGTTCTGCTTCTCTGATCTTCCAGCATTCACCCCAATAACTGGCCTCATGTTTGATTTTATTAATAAGACCTGTTAAGATTCCTGCTACACTGTAGCTGTATAGATCATCTCATACTAAAGAATGGCTTAGAGAAGTAAAAGACAAATAGAACAAAAGCAAATGCCTAATTCTCCAATATTTATTTTTAAAAATTGTCCTAATAGAAAATATCTATGCAATATATATTTTGAATAAAAATATACAAAATGTATTTTCTGTACAATGTGAGTATTTTTGTGACAATATTTCTAATGATTTGTCTATTAAAATGCATTAGCTCTAGCCATCTGCACTCACCTATGCATAACCATTGGAATCATCAATGTGGCAGTTTCACATGGTCATACTTGTTAGATTTGTTAATGGAACGTTAAGAGGCTCTGGGTAGAGATCATTGTAGATCACGCACTTTCATTTTATAGGCTCTGGTTTCATCCTTAACACCAAACTCACAAATGAACCAGTTATGAGGAAATCTATATTGAATATCATTCTACTGCTGGTAAATACAGTCCCCCATTTACTCTCCTCCACAGTACTTCATGGAAATTTAGATTTCAAGAGCTTACGTAAATTACCCAAGTCTCATTGTGGAAGATTGGTATTATACAAAGGCTGTTTTGATTCCCCACATGAAGTCACCATGCATGATTATGAAGGTTGTTTACTATACAAGAGTGAAAACTCAGAAGCACAGTCAAGGTTTAACTTTGTACTACATTCTACCAAATACATTGGGAGCCCTGCAGTGTCAGTTTGTCAAAGAAAGCTGAGCAGATATATGTGCCATCCCCCATGTACATCTCACAGTGTTACGCTGGTGCTCCCTACACTGAGAGCAGGAGCCTATCCCTGCCCAGCCCTCCTGCTTCAAGCAGAGCACAGCCTCTCAACTGTCTTGGATAACAAATGAATCAGAGTGACACCACATGACTTCTGAGGTTGGATAATCAAAGGAAGTATGACTTCACCCTACTGCTTCCTCTTTCAAACAGAGCACTGGGGGTCCTGAACCAGTGTGGTTTTAAAATTTGCTTACTAAGGCAGGGTATGATTTCTTTGATATATAGCATCTTTTGTGGAGAAAGAAGGTGGGGGTGTTGGTGATGGGAATCAATGCAAAATATTTTAAAAAGCAATCATTTTAAAAGACAAGTTCAAGTAAAACAATTTTTTAAAAGTTTGAAAGTGAATGGAATATTAAGCATTTTTAGATAAATAAATTCAAAATTAATTGATTAAATTGTGTGTGTGTGTGTGTGTGCGTGTGTGTGTGTGTGTGTGTGTGTGTGTGTGTGTGTGTAAGAATTTCAGGTCACCTATCTCCTTGACTCATTTTGAGCTCTAAGTACAGTGACCAGTGATTAGTTTCATGGATGTTTTAGATCTAGGAGAGAGCTTGAGATCAACATTTTTATTCTAATCGAGGTAAAAATAGAATTTCAATTCCTATTATATAAACGAATTAGAGAATATACTTTTAGATTGGATTATATCACTGTGACAGAGCATCACTAGTTTTTATTTAAAGAGTGATCTATACATTCTTTCACTCTTTTAAATTTAAAATTATTTAAATATGCTTTCTCCTCTCTTTCATCAAACCAGATTAAACTGGCTGCTAATCTGATTTTTGTTTGAGATGATCCAGAGCCATCCAAATCCATTCTCTGGTTAAATGACATGCAAATCAGATTAATTTGCGGGTGCTACAGACTCTTAGATAAGATTGTTGCTTCTGGGGCTTTAGCAGTAAAATACTCAGGATCTAATGTTTACTATATTTTTGTGCTATCCTGGTAGTGTCTCTCCACAGGAATGCTGTTTTGCAGATGAATCCTCTAAAGCAAAGATCTACACAGGGAGTTAGGAAATTCAACAAAACCATCTTAAGAAAGCAGAGGAAATATTTAAAGGTTAAATCGTCTTTATGACATTATAACACTGGGGAGTCAGATTAGCTATTTGGGCATGCTTGAGAAAGGCCACACAAAAAAATTCAAAACCTTGTTATTTACCATTTGGTTTTAAAAATACTTTTTTTCAGTAAATGTTTTTGCTTATAACAATTGAAATGTGGTATCGATTTAAAGCAATAGGTGCATAAACCTCAGTCTGAATTTGGATCCAGTTTTGAGATGTTTCGAACCTTTTCTGTTTGTGTTAGCCAAAATACCCCTAGATGGGTATTTTCTCAAATTATAGTACAGTTGAACACATATACACAGAAAGGAAAGGGGGAAGAACATTCATGCATGTGAAATCCAGGCTAACTGTGTCCACAGCAGAGCTTGCACTGTTTCCTTCATTAGTTACTCTCAATGCCTAGAGTAACAATCTGTGAATAATTACACTTTAATATCTGATTGTACATGTATATTTATGCATATATAATGACTTGTCTTTATTTTTTACCTTGGAACATTCTAGACGTACCTGGGGAATGGGGCTCCAGGCATGCCTATAGGAGATTATCTTAACTGATTGAGATGGGAAGAGCCACCCACCCTGTAGGTGGCACTATTCCCTAGGCAGGGACACCTGACTTGTATTAGAGTGGAGAAAGCAAGCGAGTTGAGGATTAGCATGCATGTATTACACTATCACTCTCTGCTCTTGACTACACATATAATGTGACTTTCAAGTTCCTGATGATGTGACACCTCTACTATGATGGATTGACTATATATAGCCTAGAACTATAATTTGAATAAACACTTTCTCTCTTAAGTTACACTGTCAGGGTATTTTATCACAACATCATAAGAAATTAAGATAATGTATATCACACATATATACATATATGTGTATCTATAAAGCAAGTATCCATAGCAATTTTTCTCTTTTCTATCAATTGAAAATAGATTCATCTCCCATACAGTTTCCCCTCCCTGCACTCCTCCTAGCTCCCTTCCACACCTCCTGTCTCTCCCTGATCCACTACTCCTCCCTTTCCTCTTCAGAAATAAGCAGGCCTCCAAGAGATGACAGCCTAACAGGACAAAACAAGATACAATAAGACAAAGTGAAAGACATCATATTGAGGCTGGACAAGGCAACCCAATAAGAGGAAAAGAGTCTCAAGAGCAGGAAAAAGAGTCAGAGATACACCCTCTTCAGCTCTTAGGAGTCCTGCCTGCAAGAGGTGCTGAGGCAATGGTGGCACAGAACTTGTGTGAGTGGTCAACCAGTGGGTTTTGGTTTAGTTTGAGGCCCATGCCTCAAGAGGAGCCCATGCCCTACACTGCCAGGATGGCCAGGAACCAGAGACTAGACAGCCCAGAGGCCTAGGGTAGAAACAAACATGACTTGCAAAGAAAATAAAATTCCATAGCAATTCTTAAGGAGCAGGGCTCTATTTGACTGTTCATTACATCACCAGTCCTAGAGGTTGTAGATTACTATTACCATCCCAAAGATGAGAAAACTGAGAAGCAGAGAGGTTAACTCCCCAATTGTAACTGGAATTGCATGCATGATCTAGTTCCAGGGGCCTCACATCTTTAGCCACATGAAATTTTTCAAAGGCTCTCATTATAACTGCTGTAATCATGACCCTCTGGATATTGTTTGTGTTTGGGATGTTTTACTTGCTTCAGTGAGCAGATTATGCAGTTTAATACAATTTTTATGACAGATTTGTTTTGACTCATCACAACAGCCTGAAAGAATGGACATCTGCTTGCTAATACATTTCATAATTGCTTTTAAAATAGGACTTGTATATTAAAGAAAACAATCATCCAGGCCCCTCAAAAATCTTTTTAAAGAAAAAAATTGTTTCTGAAGAATAAACATGAAATGTTATGTTCTAGGCCAGTTTTTTTTTAATTAAAGTCAGAAATAGACTATTTCCTTATTGCCTAAATAGATCTATAATAGAATTAACAGGCGCATTTGATGCTTGACTTATTTAGGACTTCTTTGCAGGTCCTGAATGAACACAGCTCTGTTAACCCACATTTCCTGCAGAAGACCTTTTGGGACCTAATCTCTCTTTAAGATCATTTGTTCAAATCACAGCTAAACACATCCTATGGTTTTGAATTTTTGAATTTAATTTAATTTAATTTAATTTAATTTAATTTAATTTAATTGTAGTCATAGCTGGCTACAACCTTTACTTGGAGTCATACAATCTCTGTGGTCTTCTAGCTTTAAATATAATGGGAAGCTACTTTGTCTAGTAAGAAAATGCCCTCGATGTAGCAGGATATAAATCTCATGGCATGCTACTCTCATATGAATGTGACTCTTCCCCTTTCACCCCATCTCTCATTTCTCTCATGGCATTAACCTGGATCACCACCGCAACTGCCAAGTCCTGCCAGCTAGCTCTCTGGTCCTGTCTGTGAAATGCCTTCTGCTTTCCAGCACAATCCTCACCTTAAAAGAGAGAAAACCTGTCAGATCACTTTAGCATTTCACTTTAGTATTTTACTTTCACTCTCTGATGGCTCGAATGGATGAACTTCCTTGACTGTATTGATTTCTGCTTCCATTGATTTCTCTATGACAAGTATTTATTGCCTATTTACCTCCTTAACTTGCTGCAGTTTGCTTTCCTGCCTTTCTAGCTGGCGGAAATCACCCTTTGGAAAGTCACCTGAGACTTGCTACTAATTGAGTCCACCTGTTTTCCTAAGGTCCTTCCTCCCGTATTGTTTTTTAACTTCTCTAAATCACCTAATAGTCATGACTAACATTTGTTAAGTTTCTTGTATACAGAATGGTAAGCTTTTGGTACTGATTCTTACAGAGCTGTGAATAGCCTGCTCAATGTTCACCTGTAGATGGAGAGCCATTGCTCAAACAGATGAACTCTTTTGTGTGGTTTCATCTGAGGTATAAAAGTTTCTTCCTCATCTTACATTTCCTAACCTATATTGTCCTAGATGTAACTGTCAGGTTAGTCATCTTTAGATTGTTACTCTTTGCATTACTCTGCAATTTTTTTCCTGCAAGTATCTTTACCAGTGCAATGTAACTTCCTATATTGCAATGACTGCATCTAAATATGAAAGACTGTACTTCATCTGTGTAGCCATTATGTGTATTAAACTCACAAAGCCAAAAGAGGTGAAATGGTCTTTATTCTTTCTGACATTTAGAGCATGAAATGACCAATAGAGTGAAAAGCAATAAATCAAGTTCATTGACCTACTCTTCATGAATGAAGGATAAATTATATGACAAGGAAACTTCAGAACTATCTAGATCATGATAATGGGGAAGATTGGTGTTTTTGACAATGTGTATAAATTCAGAGGTGTGAGTTTGTAATAGGAAGTTCATAGGAAACACTATCATTCCTGTAAAGTGAGTTTATCTTCCCTATTTCTTGTCTATCACCAAGAAGTAAGCAACTCTGTTATCATTATCACCAGAACTAAATATAAAGGGGAGAGAAAGTATGGTATTGATACAAGTAAGGAAACATGGATGAGAAACCAATCATGAAAGCAAGAGTCTGTTCACTACTATGGCAGAGTGATAATATAAGGTAATAAACTCTAAGGATTTATAGGGTTGACAATGTTGTCAAAATTTAAGATTTTACCAAATAGAAAAATAGGAGGAAGAAAAAAAAAAAGAAATTAGATAATTGCAACCAGGGATCTTGTTCTTTAAGCATGTCACCCTCCAATACTTTATAATTTTTCATCTATTGGTTGTCATTAGAAATCTACTTTGAGTTGAGGATTCTTATTTCTCCTTTTATTCTATTAAATGACTAGAAGATAATGGGTGATGTCGATCTGTATGCTGTGAATATGTATTACTCTGATTGATTGATAAATATAGCTCTTTGGCCAATAGTGACATAGAATAGGGTTAGGCGGGACATTCTAACTAGAGAAGAGGAAGGAGAAAGGCAGAGGTGAGGAGACACTGCTAGCCACCTCCAGGAGAAGCAAGATGTAAAGTACTGGTAAGCCACAAGCGACGTGACAAAGTACAGATTTATAGAAATGGATTAATTTAAGATATAAGAGCTAGCTAGCAAGAAACTTGCCATGGCAATAGTTTAAAAACAATACAAGCTTGTACGTGTTTATTTGGGTCTGAGCAGCTGTGGACTAGGCATGACACAGGAAAACTTTCAGCTACAGGAAGAGGTAATGTCAGTTTCCATTATGAAGGCACTATGGTATCCAATATACCTATGGTATCTCTCCTTTATTCAGTCCTCTTTCCCACAACTTACTGATGTTTTTTTCAAAAATACAGCATGCAATTTCCCCTTAGCAGGTTTAAAGGAAGCCTCAGGACATTCCTGATCCAGGAAAAACAACACAATTTAGAAAGTCTACTGTTTCCAGTCTGTCAGATATCCAAGATTCTACTCAGTTGACATAGTATGTCACTGTTGAGATTGTATGTGGAGAAAGTCTTGCCTATACTTTGAGGATACAAATGAAACAGACTAATCCTCAATGAGAGGAATCTGGAAAAAATTATAAAAATTATACATCGAAATGCCATTTCAGTCCAATCTTCTTCCTGGGAAGTGTATCCAGAGTTATGTTTACAAGAACAAATACACAGCAAAATGATTTACATAGTGGCATTATTCACAATACCAAAAACATACCAAAAACATAATGATGACAAAAACATAAATGATGACAATTCTCTGTATGAAAGGAAATCACTAAATTAGTTTTGGTCTGCTTATATCTACAGATAAAAGTAATAATAAACTGTAAATACAAATAAAATCTCTCTCTCTCTCTTCCATATATATATATATATATATATATATATATGTATGTATCATACCAAAGATATATTAATTAAGCAGATAGCAACCAAAGGGGCAGTATACCAAATACAGTATGCTATTTTTCTATAAGACAAACAGAAAATGCAATTATATGTATGCATATATACATATTAGTTTTGGAAAATCTGCTAAGCTAATAGCTGAGATTGGCTTTTCCAAAGGTGTTTATGTGTAGTACAGAACACTTAAAAGTGCCTAGAAAGATATCTCAAGCCCATCTTTGCCTAATATATGGAAACAGTGCTCCTTAGGGGTTGAAAAAATGGCTGAACTCAGACTAGGGCAAGATTACAGAAGATGAGCCTAGAAAATCTTGAGAGGCATAAAAGCAAAAACATTTCAAAGACTAAGAAGGTTATGTTAAAAGTGCACAGGAACCAGCTGGAAAATGGCTTTCAATGGGACAATTTAAGCATTAAAAGACTGACTGCAATTGAATGAAACATACTGAATGCATAAAAATCTATGAGTTCATGATGCTCTAAAAAAGATAGAGGCAGATCGGGAGGGAGTAATTATAGGCTGCAAACAATCTTATCAAAACACTAATCCACTGATCTGCATTTGGACATAGCAAATGCATCAGCCACTTTTCTTTTAAAAAGGGTTGGTGGGCAATTAAAGGGAACAGTACATTTTTCCTAGATGCTTGGTGTGAATTTTTCAAAGTAGTAAAAATAACACCAGATGATGGAGGAAAGCCATCCTATAGCAATTTGAACTAACAATTGTAGAAGAAGCAAGATAGAAAAATTACTGTTTTCAACCACTAATGAAGGATTAGTCCTATAACTAAAGGAAATATTAGTGTAGTGCCTCTAGACTGACGGCAACTTATCAATAGAGGGATCAGGCGATAGCTATTTGAACCAAGGATCAATGTTTGCATCACTAAAAGTGAGACCACTAGGCATGTATGCTTCCTGGGGAGAAAATTGCTTTAAAGTACGTAGCAATACAAAGCAAAATGAGAAGGGGGTGATCAATGGATGAAGAATAGGGCAATGTTGACAGGTATTGAAACTGGAGATAAGTATACAGCTAATATATTAAAGAACCTCATTGGTTTCCTATAGAAATCTTTTAAAATTAAAAATGTCAAATGTAAGTTCCTGTTTAGAATCTCATTCCTCTCAGACCTAACATGTTTCAAATCTGAGATAAAGTACTGAGGTTTCTATAAAGGCTTCCCAGGGTGACGTCTTTTAATCTGTTTTCTTCCCAGAATTAATTCTTCTACTTTCATCCATATTAGTGGACAAAAGGCTCCCAGTGGTTCAGCTGTGGCAGGTTTAATTTTGTTTTATCCTACGTCTTTCACAGGTCATCACTGACTGCTCCTTTTGAAAACAGTTATCACACACACACACACACACACACACACACACACACACACACACAGAGAGAGAGAGAGAGAGAGAGAGAGACAGAGAGAGAGACAGAGAGAGAGACAGAGAGAGAGACAGAGAGACAGAGAGAGACAGAGAGAGAGAGGAAATAATAAATAAATAAATAAATAAATAAATAAATAAATAAATAAATAAATAAATAGCCTTCTTTACCCAGACAACCATGGTAGGGTAGGTTGGTATTTCAGAATAAACATCTATGGAGAGCGAAGTGAATGTTATTCAATGGCTCTTTAACTTTCTCCCCAACAGTTAGAAATTCACAGAGACAGTTGAACCCCCTCCTGACTCATCTTTTAGCTAATATTTAAATCTGTCCATTCAACATCTACAAGAGCCCTGGCTGCAGCAGAACACATAAAGAATGGTCCAGGTAACTGTGTCCTTTAGCCTCCATATCTTCATATTTAGTCGTTCTTCTGAATGAACTATCCTTCCCTTACCACCCTAATTAGGCTGAATCTGAAACTCAGTTCAACTGGCAATTCTTAGAACATGCATCCAGGCACAGCTCGTCTCTTCACCGTCCCTTCTTAGTCCCTCTTTCTATCCCCAAAGATGGAATTACTCAGGCTGTCCTAGGATCATCGCCCCTTGCCTTTTGCTCAGATTAGACTCTACTCACTCAGAAGAAATTATCTGGACCCTTTTCTATGATCTCAGAATACAGCATATCTCCTCAAAACAAATATTTTCATATTGTGAAAGTGGAAGATGGAAAAATGGCAAGAATGTACAAAATCCATTTTCCATAAACAGAGGTAGATCTTGAAGAAAATGGCATTAAAAATCCAGAAGAAGATGCAAAACAGAATACTTGTTTAATTCCAGATAAGTATGAGAGCAATATATTTCTGAGGAAGAAGGGGCATGGTCTTTCTTCTGGAAAGGATAAAGGTTAGCACAAATGGGAGACCAAGGCTTATGAATAGAAGCTTGGCACAATCCCTCATATTACAAAATTTAGCATGTTAGATAGATCTAAAAGTCACTAGTAATAACAAGGCAAAAGTATATTTATTTCTAAGGAAATGGAGAAAAATTACTCTTGTGGTTCTTTGTTAGGAACTTGGTAGCAAGTGTTTATTAATTTAATTTAATTTTCTTAAGTAAGAATTTCAGCAAATGCTCTCCTGTCAGTGTTCCAGGATACACCGTGTATATCCCGTTCAAGTCTCTGATCCAGAAACTACACACCTTATTGTACAGGAGTCTAGAGATACTGCTTTGCTGCAGTTGAGACATGCCACTTATTTACAGCTGTAAGGTTGTTTTAAACATTTAATAAAAAATGCACAATCCTTGAATACAGTATTCTCTCTCTGTCTCTCTATGTCTCTCTCTCTCTCTCTCTCTCTCTCTCTCTCTCTCTCTCTCTCTCTCTCTCTCTCTCTCTCAGTGCTTTAGACTAACTCTTTTTCAATTATTCCACATAGCAATTAAGTAGCATCCCTAAGGCATAGCACCTTTCCTTCCATTCCAGTGACCATGTCTTAATGGGTCCCTATTATCTTACAAGAAAATTGCAAAGTAGTGTATTCTTGGGAAGTGGCCATTCTATCCATTTTCCTGCTCCCACTGCTGTGACAGTTGTCATTTTCTGCCTCATGGCTACCAACAAGCTTTCAGTTTCCTGAGTAGCATTGAAATACCCAGGTGCTTTGGATTTTTGATTCAGTGGGCCTATGTACACTGATTCCAAATGTGAAGAGCAAACAAGCAATTATCCACATGCTCCACACCATGACTCCCCTTGTAACTCAAGTGAAAAGTAGTTTGACAATGTCTCCCAGCCCCTGCACTCTAGCTTACTCCACAGGCTTCGTGCCATGCACTCCCCTTGTCCTGGGATGCTGCCAGCCTGGCTGATGAGCCCTAATTGCAGGAATGCAACTCTCTGCCAGCAATTATGCAGGCATAGTTAAGTTAGCTGCACCCCCACCCACTGCCTGGGTCACTCTGCTACTTTTTGTATAGTGACCTGAAGAGTCTAGCTGAGCTCTAAGAAACAATATTCTCTGGTTGAGGAATGAACAAGTAACTTTTGCAATTTAAATAAAACTCTTCTTTCTGGGGTTAGTCTGGAACAAAATTACTAGGTGACATGTGGCAGACTTTTGTTTTTCACACACTGTGAATTACTTATTGTGAATTTTTATTGTGAATACATATTGTGAATATCTTATTGTGACTACTAGTGACTTGGATAATTGTTTGTCCTTGGCCAGGAATGCCAAGCAGATACTTTTGTTTAGTGTGTTGACTTTGCTTAGGGACTAGTTTTTAGAAAGCTGCTTGAAAAGCTTGGAGGAACTGAATGAGAAAAATGAAAGAACTGATTTTCACTTTCAAGGGTAGAACCTAGTATCTGTACCTTACTGTTCATTCCAAACCCATTCTGTAGAAGGTATTGTACAAAACCATCTCCTTCTAAATACTACAAGGTTGATAAGATGATATGTGTTGATATGGATGGTAAAGCATTACCATTATGAATTCTCAGATGATTCAGATGGGCTTGCCAAATACCCATTCTTATTTCCTGTTAATGACAATTGTAAGCAAAGACAACAAAGATAAACCCACATATCCAAGACTCCCTTGCATTGCAGGCTCTAAATATGACTGGCTCTGTAGGATTCAGAACTTAATTACATGGAACAGAAGGCCATGCTCAGGAACATCACATGACTTGATAGACCATGTCTGTCAAGACATGAATCCAAATCCAACAGATTTGGGGGGAGTTTTGTGGTTTCCAGCTCCCCTATTGAGGGTAACTGACAGCTTTTCCAGTGTCTGTAATGAAGAGGGGAAATGCCCTCTTGAACATGTAAGGAAGGTCTCTGAGCTAATAAGAGTCAGGTTTGCAATTCAAATAAAACTCTGCTCTCTAAGGTTTGGAGACAGACTCTGGAGCTGGCGTTTGCAACAGTCCTTCTGTGAGCTCTCTATGTGTACTACACTAGCAAAATAAAAGGGATGAGTTTCTGTTGTCTGGCCATGTATCTTGAATGATTCTGACTGGGAAAAAAAAATCATATCACCCACAATAGAGAACAAGAGACAGAGAAGAATTGCAACTTCAGCCATTGTTCCAGATTCAACCTCCGTTTAACATTTGTTCTTAGAAGTACTTACCTCTGACCACTGACAATGCTTCTTCATGTCTCCCCCAAAGCTGCCTCTCAGGACTGAATTAAAATTTCCCATTTTTCTGTGACGTCTACCTCTCAAAGTTCCACCCCATTATTGACCATCTCTAAGCAAATATGAAACGCTTCCATTCAAATAGCATAATGCACTGCTTATGTTTGTAGCACTGGTTTTCAGGTGTATTCATCAGCCTAGGTCCTTGTGAAACTGTACAATACTCACAAACTTGAGTTTTTAATGATATAATTTTGTCATTATATGGCATCCAAACTTTTGCACACACATGGAGATCATATTACATTATGATATTAATAAAGGTTGGTTCGAAGGTATCAAAGCAATTCAAACTCAGTGTATTCTAAATCGAAATGCGTTAACAGGTTGCTCTTATCATAGCTTGATATTAATAGTATTAATCACTGAATGTCAGCAGAGGGTTGGTACACAGTTCATTTTCTTTGGCTTCTCGGATTCAGTTATGTCCTCTGTCAACATCTTAAGCCCAATGCTGTTTCTATGGTGCTGCCTCTATAGACTTGTTCTCTTCACACCATTGCGCTTTCATTGTCAATGTAAGTCAGTGGTCATGAGTATAGATCTGCTCAGATTCAGACCTGTTTCCTATCATTTGCTACCACTGTATGATCCTGTATTTAGTCACTCTTTGCTTCAAGTACTCATCTTCATGATCTCAGAAATAACCCATTATAATGAATACAGGTCAAGAAAAGTATAAAAATATGATATGTACGTTACTTTTCACTATTATCTATCTAATGATGTTTTCTGATCAATGAAGATGACTTCAGCAAATGCCATTCATATAATTTTAAGGCCTTCAAAGCTGTTCTCTATCAGACATCAAGTAATGAGCTACTTTGTTGAGTACACTTACCATTGACGGCCCTGCTGTCATCAAATCTATATAAACTAAAGCTCATTAGCACCTATGTCCTCACAAGCAGAAGTCAAGAGGTGTTAGGGAAATTCTGTCCTTCTAAATGTCCAGGAAGTAATCTTTTCATAGGCGAATTATAGTGTTAATAATTTTCAGAGGTCAGCTGCCAATCATTGGCCTTAAGAAAAGTATAAGCAGTGCTTAGCCTGTAAAAATGTCTGTTGCTTGAACAAAAGAAAAAGCATATTAACAGGAAAATGAGTGAGGAGATTAATTCTAAAGGAGACATTTGTTTTTAAACTGTATTTCTGAAAGGCTTTAGAGCTCCAAGAATGAATTTCAGAGTTAATTCAGGGAACAGAGAGGAGACTGAAGACAGCTGTGAATGGCTGTTCTTAAAGTTCATACATGCAGCATGTTGCAAAGGAGGAAACAGTTATAAACCTAAAAACGTTGCCAATCAGGGCTACGGAATCCATCTATTTCCCTCCCTGGTGCCAGTTCTCTCTTTTCAACAAGGGACACGTTTGTCCGTGTTTTTGTAACCATTTTATTTACTTTCATTCCAACAAAATGTCAACATCATTCACACAAATCAATTGATTGATAAATTGGGACTACTGGCTACTTGCAATGTCAGATCTACCAGCCTGGGGTCAGTATCAGACCTAAAAGAGAAGTAAATACTGGGGTTAAGTTTAGACTTGCCAGTGGATAGTGGTGCCCTTCAGACCCAACTGTTATGTCACAGATGCTGGTTATGGGAAACAGAGTAGAAACCTGCAGCCCTTTTAAACTCTGTGCCTCAGGGAATGACCACAGGTTGTCCAGAGCTCTCTGGAGCTGCTTCTCAGCTGAGGGTCATTTGTTGGGTTTTTCCAATTGGCAAATAGAAAGGTCAGAAAAGGATTGGATCAGCTTAAAATTTACAGCAGCAAGATTCCAATGGGCTCTTTGTGTCTGCCTTTATTATTATCTCAGTGGTTGAAAACGTCCCTCTGTGCTCACCTGCCCTAGAAAGGAAGAGAGGAATAATGGAGTTTTTAATTTCATATTTTTCTTTAAGTCTGCCCAGCTGTGATTTTCATGCATGGGGGTTGGGGTATTATTTGGTTATTTCTGGCATTGCGTAACCAATATAGCACTATGTGTTTTGATGTTAAGGTAGACCTTCATCCATTTTTCTCCTGGCATGTACAAGCTGATTCTATCATCATGCTCTAAATAGTTTATATAACCTACAAAACATAGAAATGTTACTGATTTTCAATTCTCTTCAACAACAACAGGGTACATAAGCATTTGTCAACATGCTGTTAGGGCTTCTGTTCTTTTTTAGTGACACTTTTGTGGGTCGATTCTCTCAAAAACTAGACACAAAAATTCTTTCAGACTGCTTTAAGCAAAGTATCTTGAAACATTCAACTTCTTCCTGTGTTAGAACTGTAAGATGGAGGAGAAACATGTTTGATCAGAAACAGCCTTCCTTAGACTTTAGGATACAGCAAGGGACAAACCAATTGCTCATCTCACATTCAAGTTTAAGAATGTTCTGTCACCTCTGGTAAAAATTAGCTGAACATGTAAGCAAGCCACAGTTTACTTACAATCTTATTTATCAGTCTGATTATATAAAAATGTGTTATTACCAAAACTCGGAGAGAGAAAGAGAGAGAGAGAGAGGAAGAAGGAGAGAGGAGAAAACTAATATTGTTTGCTTCATCTGTAATACAAAGTTCAGGGGAAAAGTTTATTTTTCCATTTAATTACTTCTTTACATACATTTGTAGTAATTAGACATCAGATGCAATAGCTAAAGCAATTACTGTATGTCATTTCAGAGAATTACAGTAGAAACATACAGTAAATACTCAATAATCCATGACAGGCTACTTAAAAAGTAATAAGGAAATTTAATTTAAAATGTGGGAGCTGAAATGCATGGTGTGCTTCTGAATGAGATGCCCACAATTACAAAAGAGGAAGCCAAACCTTCACGATCTACCTCTGTTAATTCTCTGTTCTTCACAGAATGGGTCACTGTCCATGCCTCTTCAAAATTATCATTAACAATGCATGATAAACAGTAGCTTAGAAAATAAAACTCCATTCTTCTTCCCCTTCTCCTCCTTCCACTGGCATCTCCTCCCCTGTTTCTCACACATATCTATCTATACACATCACTTGATACACATATGAAGCCACAAAATACACACTGAGAACTAAGGGGACATTAAAGGCATTGATTCAAGAGTACAAAAACTCAATTTATAATAATGTCAATATGAGACTTCTTGACTTGTGTTCTGAAGATCTTTTTAGAATATGTTGTAAAAAATGCATAAGGAATTGAGAACATAATAGAACTGAATTCAAATCTCAGCTTATTCGTTGAGGAATTTTGAGAATGTTATCAATTTATCATCATCACAGTTATCTTATCCATAAAGCAAAGATGTAATTATTAATTAGTTTATAAAGTATTGGTATCATTTAATCAAAGGGTCTGGGGCAGAATAGACACTAGGTGAATGACTATTCCTCCTGTTTTATTCATTTATTTGTCTAAATGGAATGAATAAGTTCTGGACACTTGGTCTTCCTTGTTCAGTCATCCCAACCCATGTAACTTCTTAGAAGAATGCTATTAGTGTTTATCTATTGCTGAACAGCATACATTTGTCTCTCATTCACTAAAGAAAAATCAAGGTACAATGTCCTCTTAACATAAACCAACAGTGAAGGCTAGCTCCATGCTTGCCATGCTTCATCCATTATGATTTCATGAGCTTCTGAGCTGTCTTAAACAATCTTGCATGACGGCAGAGTCCTCTAGTTGGCACTACTTCTCACTGTCTTGACCTAACATCCCTCTCCAGTGCTGCATGATGAGAAGTTTATCATTGAGGCAGGAAAGTCAATTTGTCTAATTTTGGAATGACGACTAAAACTCTGGAAACTTGCATTCACAACAATGAGACTGTCTGAGACTGTGCAACATCTGGCAGGTGTCTTGATTTCTGAGACAGTTTTGATGATGCTGAAGTGGCTTTAGTGACCATCTATAGGGACTGCTAGTGATAATGAAGTAAAATAATTATTTATTCATTATGTGATTCCTGTCAGTCCTTGTGCTGTCTCCTGCCATTACCTGGGGGCCCAACATGTTGACACTAAGGATAAGTTTTGGTTGTGTTCTTTCCTATGCACAGGTCTTTCCAGACAAAGCTTTCCAAAATAATGCTACCCAGTGGTTACAGGAAACACTTGACTAAAAATTGTTCCATGGTGAGATAGAAAAGCTATTCAAATCAGCTCTTGACTGCTTGCCGAGGTCACTCACACAGAAAACTCCAAAGAAGTCAAGAACGGGGTTGCTAGATTAAAATATGCACATTTTATTTTCAATATGGACAAGCCACTCTGCTTAATCTTATTGACATTGTCACTAAAGTATGGATACAAGAATATGAACAATGCTATATTCTAATGTTCTTCCCACCTCCTCAACTTCCAGATGAATAAAATTGAAGAACAGAAAGGAAAGTATGTACAAAGACAGTTTACACAATGCATTTTAAATAACTCCTACAGGGACCTTGAAGAGAAAACTTCTAAATTTGGATATACTAGTTTGCATAATTTGTCTAAGTGCTAATCATGACACCAGTTATTCTATACAATGTTTTCAGGAGTCACTTTAGATGGTCATTAGTGCCATTTCCGAATGTCAAAACTGCTTCTCTGAGTAGTTAAAAGACACGTTGTCCCACAGCCACTAATGGTGTCCCTGTCTCTCACAGCACCTCTTTCCCTCAGGAGTCTATTAGATACACTGAGACATCTTCTGCTAGGCTCTACAGTTAAGATAGATGAGTCAGACTCAGACCTGAAGTAGTCATTATCAATACAAGCACTCCTCATATGTGACAGTTGTGTAGCTTGGTCCTCTTGTGGGACTTCTATCAGTGGGAACAAGGGCTGTCTCCAACTTTTTTATTGCCTTTTGGGACCCTACTCCTCATACTGGGTCGCCTTACTCAGACTTAATACATGGAGAGATGCTTAGTCTTACTGTAACTTGATATGCCATGTTTTGTTGATACACATGGAAGAACTGCCCTTTCCTAAACAGAAAAGGAGGAGGAGTAGATTAGGAGGTGGGAACAGAGGAGGGCTGTGGAGAGGGACTGGGGAGAGAAGAGGGAGGGGAAACTGAAGCTGGGATGGAAAATAAATAAATAAATAAATAAATAAATAAATAAATAAATAAATAAATAAATAAGTTTATTAAAAACAAAGAATAAAAAAAACCAAGTTTTTAAAAAGAAAGGAAAACAGCCAAAGAAGGCTTTTTGTTGTTGTTGATTTGTTTCACCCACAGATCCCACCTCCTCCCTCCTCCCATCTCCCAGCCCTCCCTTCCCAAGCCATCCCACATTGCCACATCCCCCAAATCAAGGTCTCCCATGGGGAGTCAGCAGAGCCCAGCACACTGAGCCTAGGCAGGTCCAAGCCCCTTCCCACTGTACCAAGGCTGTGCAAGGTGCCACACCACAGGCACCGGCTTCCCAAAAGCCTGCCCATGCACCAGGGACAGATCCCGATTCCCCTGCCTGGATACTCCCGAAACAGTTCAAGCCAAACAACCGTCTTCCATATCCAGAGGGCCTAGTCCATTCCCCGTGGGGGCTTCACAGCCACTAGTCTACAGTTCATGGGCTTCCAATAGTGTGGCCGGTCATTTCTGCATGAGGGTTTCTGCATGATGGCTGAGTGGTCTAAGGCACCAGACTCAAAGAAGGCTTTAAACAAAGCTTAAAGTTTAAATATTAAGTTAAAGTTCTATTATTATGCGGCAAATTTTTCAAGAAAAATATTATTCCTATTAGTATGTAGAGATTTGAGGTAACTGAGTTGATTTATTTATTTTATTATTATCTTTATTATTATTTATGAAACGATTTCCTCTCAGATAAACCTCAGCCACTTGAAAAAGCCAGAACATATCTGCTGCAGAAGTGCCTTACTCTCAACGGAGGAAGACAAGCTCACCATGTCCTCTCAGATGCTCCTGGTACCACATACTCGTGGTGGCTCTGGTCATGACTTTCCTTTATTCTTGGTCCACAGTCTTGGAAAACAATCCCTGTACCCATCCCTCTCCTTGGTGCTTTCCAAGAAATCTCCTTACGTTTCATTTTTCCAGGTACATTCACTCAAAAGTAGTCAAGTTGTTTGGAAATGTTTAAAAAATAATAATAGAAATTAGGTTGCTCTAACTGGCACTCCACGCTCTCTCCAGGGAACAGCCCAAAACTCAGGACCCTCCACACAGCTTAAAGAACTTGATCCTTTCCTGCACACATACTCAGTGAAATGGATTTTTCAATATTCCCTCAGGACAGTCCTTCAAAATCCAATTCTCACTGTCAGAACATTTTTTACCCTCATTCCTTCAGGATCCTTCTCCTCCGTACATTTTAGTATTCTATCCCATTATCCCTGAACCTGTCCTCTCTGCCAGGGCAAATAAGCGCAGTGTCCTTCAGCTTCCGGCTCTGTCACCCTGCCACCAGCTCCCTTTGTTGTTCATTTTATCTTCTGTTTTCATGGCTGCTGACTTATTCACTTTTGAAGTCACACAAGCCTACCAATCCCTTCATTTGCATTTTCCTAAATATATCAAAGATGTTTAAATTCTAGAATCAAATCATTTGGATTTGTTCAAAAAGCAGCTTTAGACATAACGCAACTGAATTCTTTAAAACGTGGAATGAAAAAAAAAAAGACCATTATGATTCAAAAAAGGAGAAGAAAAAAGAAAGAGAAAAATAAGCCTATCTCTACCCCTTTCAATGCAACCTCCCACAACAAGTGCAGGTATATGCTTCCACAGAAACAATACCAAGAAAAGTCTATTCCTTCAGGAAAGATTTGGAAGTACTTTTGAAGCTTGCTGTGTTCTTGAGGTGAATTATGATTACAATGAACCTGAGAAATGATGTTGCTAAGGCATGCCTGTAAAAAGGTCTCCTTTGTGTCAAAGAGCTTTGCTGATTCTTAATTAAATCAGGAGATCTCTCTCTCTCTCTCTCTCTCTCTCTCTCTCTCTCTCTCTCTCTCTCTCTCTCTCTCTCTCTCTCTTTCAGTTTATTGTTTTCTATTGGCAAGGCCTGAGCAAGTTCAGCCGACCTGATCTTGAACGTCATCATTACTCATTCAGGTGGGCGCCATTTCAGGTGACATGGTGAAAGCAGACATGTTGGCAATTTGTCTTTATTTGAGAACTGAAACTATTTGGGGGACTATGGCAGGATTGTATGGGCAGCATTTGGTGGTGGCTTTTAAGTTGTAAGTAAATCTGTTGTCATTTTCAGATCATTATCCTTGTCAACACTTATTAAAGTGTGTAGAGAAAATCTGCTTGTTTTGTTTTCCTGTGTTTAACTCTCTAATTGACTTTGATGACTTATACTTTATTTAAAAAACTCAGATATTCCTCATAAGAAAATATTGCTAGATTTTGGTGAGCCTTCATTTAGGTACTTGAGGGCCTCTACTGCCATAAGTTGACCTAAAAGCTAGAAATATGTAATTGAATATGACATAAGAGCAAAATATGTCTTAGTGAGGCCTTAACCATGTGAGTTAGCCTGAACAAATCAAATGCGGCCAAGGAGCCTTCTGGGATGAAATCTATAATGCTCTGGGTTTCCCTATCATTTTCTTACAATCTTCTTCTTCTTCTTTTTTTTTTTTTGCTTGATTAGATGAACATTTAATTTAGTACAATACTTTAAAATATTTTATGCAGTTCCTTGGATATGTCACAGTTTTCCTCATCCAAGTCCCCATGATTGTGAGAGAAACTTACCTGCAGCATCAGCAGCTACTAACTTCCTAAAACAGACACACTTCGATGAAAGGGAAGCCACTGGCTGTTTCGCAGAAAAAAATTCAATGCAGATAAAAAAGGTATTTTTTAATATTACCTAAGCAAAAGCGTAAACTAATTGTCTTCATCTACCTTGTGCCTCATTTTATCAAAGTTCAAAGGGGAAGTTTATTCTTGAATACTGCTAATGGGGTAATCAAATTATTGAATACAATGGCTAAATAGAAACTTTCAGAGAAGTTTGAATTGTTAAAGAGATCATTAAGAACTGACATATATATATTTATAACATATCAGGTGATACTTTATACATGTATACATTATGTGATGTTCAAAACAGGGAAAACATCTGTCCCTTCAAACATTTTTATCCTACTCTATAGAGAAAACATTATACATGACTTCCTTTATCGTAAACATTTTATTCATTTTGTTTCTGTAAGTGTGTGTTGCAGGTACCACAGAGTAGGTTGGATCTCTTGTAAACGGAATTGCAGGCAGTTACAATATGCATATGCAACACAAGGGCAGGGAACTATACTCAGGTTCTCTACAGAAGCAGCAAGTGTTCCTAACGGCTGAACCATCTTTCTAGCCCTCTTTTGGTTTTAAAAGAAGTATGTAGCACATTGCCATTCTTAACTTTAGCTACCATTTTGCAACAGAACACTAGGATGTATATGTTTTCTCTGTAAATTAGTACCCACTGATAAACAATTCCCCACTTCTTTTTAACCCCTACTTTATCTAGCCTTCTAGAAAATCCTATTACATTATTGAGTTCTGGGAGCTACAAATGGAGCTGATTTTTTTTATTGATATATAATTTATAGTCCTTTCCAAATATCCCCAATTTTATATTGGGAAAAGTCATAAATGACAAACTGCAAAATCCTATACAACTACATAATGGATTAGGCTGACATTTGGACACATATTGGAAGCACTTAAAATTTAAAAAAAAAAGACTATATAACAGTGATAATGTAACTACAGCAAACAAGCTTGTATTATTAAGGTTAAGAAATTATGCCACATAGTAACAACTGTGAAAGTTCTTGCTAAAACTCACAACCTTGTTTCAGAACAAGGGCTTTGCCAGCAGGAAATCACAGCAACATTTGTAATTCTATACTTACAGCCTAATAAAACACATAGAATATTTTCTCTGTTTCCTTTAGTCCACAGAGCTCTATCTGATGCAACCAAAGAGAGATAACATTACCCAAGGCCACTACCCAATGCATATTGGTTTTCTCTGAACACACTAGGTTTTAGTCACTAAGCCTAAATGCACATTTGATTTGAAGAAAAGTGTAATCATTCAATATAGAATATTCAGTTTTTCTCCAAGACAAAAAGTAAAAACATGTAAAGTATATGCAAGGGTGAAAATACAAAAACAGGGCCAAATGTTCGACAAAAAGAAATATCCTCTTCAAGTAACTTACAAACATATTCAAATGTTAGCACAAATTTCAATATTTCATCTTGAGAAAGACCTGAACAGTCACACTTCCCTGTTTTAGATTACAAATCAAGAATTCCAAATAATGGTACATGAAAGATACACTTTAAAATATTTATGCATCCTAAATTTACATTCAATAATTGTGTGCACAGGTATGCAACACTCGTCACCTTAAATTTATAAAACTAATATGTTATCTGAAGATACTTGGTGCTTTCGTTTAAGCAAGTATGTGTTTCTTTAGCTTCTAATGAAGTGAGTGGATATACAGTCTAGTAATTATGAGGCACGTTTTCTAATTATTATTCCATAATTATTCTTTCTCTAAGTAAATCAGAGCTCTAATTATAGGTAGAAAAAACTTACATTCAATATTGTGGAGTATTTATGTAAAATAGTGCTCTTAACACTTATCAGCTAAGCTATAACGTCTTGTAGAGCTTACACAGCAATTTTCAAGAGCGTATTATCCACTTTGGCCTTTCCTTACTTGTTCAATATGTATAATGCCTGACAAGAGCACAGTTTCAGCCCCAGAGTCTGTGAATCTCTACCAGCAATTAGTGTGATCCTACCATCTGTACTTTTAAGAAAATGTAGGTCCTATTCCATGTGATTACTTTTCTCAGAAAAAAAAAATCTTTGGCTTTCTGGACAAGTTGTATACCTATCTATGTAGCCACAAAGAACTGTGCTCTGAAGAGTTAATGATGATGTTTTTTTTTCACAAGAGATGATTACACAATTAAGTTTTTAATTAATACTTTCTAAAGAGAAACAGAGGATAAGCAGTTGTAACCATTTTTAAAAAAATTATTTTATTAGGGATTCTCCCATTCCACTTATTCAAAGTCTTTTTTTTTCAAGTTCAGTTTTGCACATAGCTCCATTATGAAAATAAGAGTTTTGTAAGTGTATCCTAACACTATTACTGAATAGTGTGTATCTTAGTACTAAAAGTTTAAAGTGTAACTTTTGACTTCTAAAATATTCTTTGAGAGCAAATGAAGTGTCACTCTCGCATTCTCTACATGTGTATAAGCATGTACACATGCACGTGCACACACATGCACATGTACTATTATGTCAGAATTAATGAATTCAAATATTTTAGGCTGTACCTACATATACTAAATATAAATTTTGGAACAATTGTGATTTTTCTACTTTTCTACCTGAAGTGACAGGAGTGTTACTTAGTCACTTCAAGAGGTTACAAAATACAACTAATGACTATATTATATTACAAATCAGGTTAATCCTGACCTATAAAGGTACAAGCAGAGATTCTCAGGTTTTCTATTTTTTGCAGGTATCCAAAATTTATGCCAGCATTAATGTATAAACATTATTGAGCAGGGTTGTAGTTGGATCAGAAAACTCCACAATAATGTAGTCTTCTCTACTCTTGTATTACTACTACCATTTACCCACATAGTCTTCTATTTCATTCTTAGGATCACATTCATAAATTCAAATTTCCTATAAAGTTTACTCATAAAATGCATGAATTTTATAAATTTGTTGGCTAACATTTAGCAATTACTTGTAAAAACAGACTAAACACATACCCCTTTGTTTTTCATTGAAAGAAATTTGTTTTACATAAATATTGGGAGAAGACACAGTTCAAATTATATCAAATCAAATAAAAAGCTGTTTAAAGCAAGGGGTGAGCTTATAATTGCTCAGAGCACAGAAGTGTTGCATTTTCTGGCTTTTGTAGATTTACATTCCAACCTATCATGCTGATTTAACAGTTTAGCTTTGGGATGAATATATAAGTACCTGTGTAAGATGAGGATTTCAACCTTTCTGGTGATCATATTAGAAATGAGTTGAGGCGTAGAGTACAATTACAATATTAAGTCCCAAACCACTGCATTATTGAAAATTGTTAGAAAAGATTGTTAATTTGCTCAGTGGGCTCTGGGCCAAACTTCTATAGTAGACACAACGAGGTCTGTATCTTCTATCTTGTTTGAAGGTAAACATGCTGACAGGGATATTTACCATAGTCAGTTTGTCAACACCAGAGATACTGGGTTGCTTGCATACCTTACTTACTAACCTTAGTAAGGTATGAAGCTGTGGTGGTGGGTTCTGTGATTTGATATATATGTATCGTGGCACACAGGAGAGACATACACCTACAGCCATCTTCTGCATATGTGTGTTCATGTGCTCTTAAATGCACTAAAACTGTTCCGGGTCAACAGCCAAGTAATTGTGCAGTATATTCTGGGGATTCATTTTCCCCACACTTGAGGATTGTTTTCAACTGAATAGGCTTCGTTACATTTATAACAAAGCTTATAAAATGTCCTCTGAGTTGAGAGCTTGTTTGGTTCATAGAAACTCATTATCTAAAAACTACGTCCAGTCTTTCAACTGTCCTTCAGTCTCCTTATTTCTGACTCTCTCACATACAACACATTACCAAGACAAAAATTACGGCAATACTAAAATACTCAAACAAGAAAAGGAATTCTAATTTGACTTCTAAACATTTGATGGATAACTTCTACTTACTCAGTGTAATGGGGATTATAAAAACACATATGGTCAATTTGTGTTCTTTAAGTAGATTTAAATTCAATTTTGAGTAAACCAGAAAAGGCATCTCAGACTTTAAAGAATTATTCAAACAAATAGGAAGATGGTGGTTGATCCTCTCATCCTCCAAAAACAATGTGACTATTCTTATTTCTAAGAAAGAAACGTGTCATTCAGTTAATAGAAATGGTTCAGCAGAAATGATTCTCTTCTTAAGAGAACATGCACATTATTTGAGTACTAAGCACACAATTTAAAATTTTACTACACTGGTTTAATATTTTTGTTCCTCAGTTTCTACCTCTATCATGTGAATCCAGCAATAGTACTGACTTTTAGAGTTATCACAAAAAATAAAAATAAATGAGAATTCCCAATAGATGTAAGATATATAGGTAACTGAATATTACTATTAGAAATGTAGACATATGCTTGTCATGTAAACAGTTTTCTCTCTTCTTCTCTTCAGCTCTTCCCGTGTGTGTGTGTGTGTGTGTGTGTGTGTGTGTGTGTGTGTGTGTCTGTCCATGACTGTAGCATACAAATAAGCACAGAACAAATTCATGACGTAGTATTAAATTGTACTTCTTTTCTCATTACCTGTAGGTAAGTGTGTATTTGTGATCATTGTGATGAAGAATCTTGGCTCCTTAAAAGCTATTTCAATGGAACATCAATCAAAGTTAATTACAGGATGTTCTTTATTTTATCCATTAATTTGAGCTTTCAAAATCAAGAGCAGATTCTGGCCACAGTGTATCAGAGAATAAAAATTAAACCCAGTTTTAAACTTATATGCAACTCTAGGACTGCAACATAGTTCAGTGGGGAAGAGTGCTTGCTGCGAAGGCTGGAGGCCTGTGTTTGATAACTTCCACATCACGGAAGAAAAGAACAACCCCCACCTGTACCCTGCTGCAAGTTGTCCTCTGATAGCCATATGCACACTGTGGCACACACATGACCTTGCACATAGACAGACAGACAGACAAACAAACACACACACACACAATAAATTTATATTATCTTCTCTCTCTCTCTCTCTCTCTCTCTCTCTCTCTCTCTCTCTCTCTCTCTGTGTGTGTGTGTGTGTGTGTGTGTGTGTGTGTGTGTGTGTACAACAGAACAACCCCTTAAGATATTGTTCTATCTTCCTATATTCTCTTCAGAAATTCCTTACTGCTTCTACTGTTGCCTATGCATTAATTAAGTTGTTTCACTTCCTAAAATCTTCTAAAATCACAAGTTCCTACTGTGAAATGAAGTTTCCACGCTTTCATCTTTAACAGCTCAATGAAATGAAAAGGATTGGAGTTCTGTGTTTCTAAATGAATTGCAAAGAAAACTCTTGACACACGTTAGTTTGAATGTGAGCTAATTTGAGCTATCACTGTTCCCAATAGGCATATGTGTAGTCTTGGTCAGCAGCGTGGCACTCTTAGGAGGCAAAGAAACCTTTAAGAGATGATGTCCAGTGAGTAGTTTTAAGTCACTGGGTATATGTCCTTGCAGGAAATTGTGAGACCAGTCTCTTCCTCTTTTTTTCTTTTCACATCCTGGCTAAGAGGTGAGAAGCTTCCTTAACACATGCTAAAGTCATGATGTGCTGACTTGCTTACATGCACAAAAGCCAACCAATTCTGGACAGATAGTTCTGTATCCATTAGGCAAGCCAAACTTTTCCTGTGTTTAGAAAGCTTACCTCAGATATATTAGTATATTAATAAAACATAATAGAGTGTGATATTGAACTATATATCTTTTTTTGAGACTTTTCTGTTCTTAAAGGGATTATAATCTACAAGAGACAGTGGCTAAGGAAAATAACCACACAGATAGTACTGACGGCTGATTTAGAATGCACAGTGGATTGAAGCTTTACCCAGGATTTTAGACAATGCTAACAGAACTTGGTCTCTTCTGACTGAACACTGCTCACCTTCATGTGTTTCTTTCATTCTCTGACAGTACATCTTCTCATAGTTATGAGGACCAGTCAGCATCTCCTGGAGCAATTTCCTTTGGTATTCAACAATACACACAAGGTAAAGGCAATCCAACATCAGAGAAACGTTTACTTCTTAGTTCAAGTGATCCCAGCAGCGGCTCAACTCTAAACCCAACTCACTAGCCCATGCTTGAGCCAATTCATTTGAAGAGGCTCTAGAAAGTTGATGGCTGTGGCCCTGTGTTGTTTACCAGTGGTGTAGACAGTAACACCCTGCCTGAATCACATGTGTCAGCAGAGAGCACAGCAAGTCCCCAGACGAACTCCAAGGCTGTTTCTTAACAAAACAATGAATCCACTGAAGAAGTGGGGTTGTTGGTATTTGGAATGATAAGACTACTTCTAATACAGAATCAGATCCTTTGCCAGCCACGTTCTTTCTTTCCTATTTTTGGCTATTTTACAATTTCATTCAATTTAGTAAAGAAAAAGAAAGTGCCAATGAAGTTCGACATGAAAAAGTTGTTGAGAAAAAGTAAAAAATAAATAAAATTCTCTTCTGTCTCTAATGAATTCAAAACCTAATGAATAAAATATGTGGGTGTACATATTTAATATATGTATACATCTTCAAAGATATTTGGGATTCAAGAATTTACCACAGTGATCATGAAATTATTGAAGAGCTAATTTCTCCCCCATTCTCTGGATGAATACTACCTTTGTAAAATTCCACAAAATAAGTAATTAGGGGATGAGCGATGACACATTCAGAGAAAAACTGGTATCACATTGCTGCTAAGCTCTCTGAATGTGTTAATGGCATGCTTGGTGTACACTAGTAAAAAACTTCTATACTGTCTGCCATGTGATTAGTGTTCTGCACAGCACATCTGTGAACATCTGCTGAATCCACACGACGCACATTAACTACACCAAGCATTATATTTATGTTCAGGAAACTGGTAAAAAGGGCTAGTGTGTACTTAGAGAAAAGATATTTTGATCCTTTTCTTGCAGAGAATCTTTGTGCAATCTCTTTTAAAAAGATGTTTGGAGTGTAGCTCCAATTGGCTCAAGCATGGGCTAGGGAGTTGGGTTTAGAGTTGAGCTGCTGCTGGGATCACTTGAACTAAGAAGTAAAAGAGTGGAGTGTAGCTCAATGTGAAGCCCTATGATCAATTCCAAGTGTCACACAGGAAAAAAGTCTCTAGGAAGAGAAAATAAAAATGTATATTGACTTTATGAAGTGTCATGAAGAATCAGCAATGTTTTTTTCTTTGCCTTTTTTTAACTGAGTGCTCAGTGACTAATAATTTAGGCTTTTAAGGAAATATATCTTTGTAGCAACTAATTCATTTGCTGAGTCCTGGTCATTAACAACAACAAACAGACAAACATCAACAAAAACCCAAACCTGAACTAATCAAAGGAAACATGCCTGGTCCCTAAGAAACCAGAGTATAGTGTTAGAAGAAGCTTGATGAGGGCCCCAAACCACTATAAGCTCCTTTTATATCTCAGTTTCTAAGGGTTCTTCTATTTTATTTTCAATTTCTACTAAAAGAACTAGTCATTTTGGTATCATTCTCAGTGTCCTATATCATCAGAAAGGGAAAGAATAACTCACTACCAATAGAAGTAAGATTTTCGTTATACTTGCATTAACCATTCCACATATGTATCCCTGAGCCAATTATTGTATGCCTTCTTAGAACAGGTCTGTGTCTCATGCTCATAGCTGAATTAAAATATAAAATGCACTGCATCTCAACACACCAGCTTCATGTCATTCCAGTTCTGTATGTTCTACACACACACACACACACACACACACACACACACACACACACACAAGGAAGAAAGAAAATATTGGTGTTGAAACAAGAGGGAATGTATACTAGGAAACTATAAAGGAAGGATGTTCATGGGAAAAACCAAAGAGAAGAAATCCATTGACCCCTCTTCTCGGAATCAGTCTCCTGCAAGTGACATTGTTGATATCAGTCCCAAGCTCTGAGGAAGTGGAAAGACTATGTGAGACTTATCTTTGCCTTCAGAAGGCTATAACTAGAACCAAAAATTAAGGGAGAATTGAACATACAGTAGAGATGATGGAAAATGATATTTCATAGGCAGTTACCTGTCGTCCCTCTGTGCTGAGCCTGATTGAACAGCAGCACATTTAGTAGCATCACTAAATTAAAAACTGTGCTCTACCTACTAAAGTTTGTGTAAATCTGGACACATTGCTCTATATTTTCACTGATTCAGTTGCTGTAACTTGAAATAATCCACAGGGTTATTTGAAAACTATATATGAATTAGTATTCCGAAAACACTGGATAGGTTCTTTTCCAGATCACACAAGTCAGAGTGAACCCAGACTCTCAATTCACCAGAGTAATGAAGGATGCTCTTGCCAGGAATTGAGAGTTGAAATAACAGCAGGCTTTGCGGGAAAAAAAAAGCAACTTTTGTATTTATTCTATGTAAGTATGTGTAGCTTGAAAGGACTGTTGAGACAGACGGTGACATATTGACAGTGACTGTTTAGGGAAGGTTTTTTGCAATAAGATCATTAGATAGTGAATATAAAGATGCCAAATGAAGTTTTGTTCAGGAACTCCAAGATCAATGTTATGCAATGACTGTCAGACCATAAAACCTGGAATGGTGACTTGTCCTTGTAGTCTATACTTTGGGAAGTGGAAGCAAAGGATAAGGAAAGTCAAGACCGCCCTTAGCTACAGGGGGTTAAAGACCAGCTTCCATGCATCAGACCCTGCCTCAAATGTTAAAAGAACAAAAAATGCCTATCATAAACATATTTGGGTTTTTTGTTTGTTTGTTTGTTTGTTTGTTTTTTCGAGACAGGGTTTCTCTGTGTAGCTTTGCGCCTTTCCTGGAACTCATTTGGTAGCCCAGGCTGGCCTCGAACTCACAGAGATCCACCTGCCTCTGCCTCCCAAGTGCTGGGATTAAAGGCATGAGCCACCACCACCCGGCTTGTTTTTTTTTAAACAAATTGTTTATAAAGACTTTGCTGGGTATTGTATTTGACCTGTGTCACCATTCAGCATAATTTAGAGAGTAATACTTGATCATTGCATGTAAAATTTACAAGAATAACTATATGTTATGGCAATTGAGCAAAGCACAAATAACCTTTATCTTTTATTACCAACAACCAGAGTGGCCAAAGTGTCAATGCTGAGAGAAGAAAGGACTGCAAAAGGCAAAGATGGTTATGAATTCCTACAAAGTGGCATTCCATTTTCTGTCTTTCAGATGTGCAAGTAATAATAAAATGGAAAGTTAATGTGGAAAAATGTTTTGAGAAATTTAAGATGAGGTGAAAAGATGTAATATAGGAAATCACCTCTGACTGTAACAACACTGTTATTTTTTTTTGATTGGTATTTACTTCATTTCCCCACTACATTGCTATTATTTATACACATTGTTCTATATTCAGATATTTGGCAGCTTGGTAAGTTCTCAGCCACTTAAATGGTATGTCCTCTGCCCCATCTTTTCTTCTACATTTGGCTGTTAAAGGAAATGTGACAGTGGCAGGTCCTCATAATTGCATTTCTTTCAACAACAAAAAATGGCTGCCCAGACAAATATTCAACTTAACTTTATGTGATTTATTTTAACCAAATCCTAAATCTTTTGTGCAAGTAAATATGCATGTTATGTGCTGACCAATGGAAGTATGTGCACTGTAGCTTGATAACAAGATGTAGTTGACAGGAACCATGAATCTTATTTTACAGATTAGGTCGCTAAGAAAGATGCAGGGCAGGAGAGATTAAGTGGATTGCCTAAGGTCAAAAGCTAGAGCTGTCTCCTAGTAAAGTTTCATAATTCTGCCTTTTGTTCCTGCAATCATTCAATCCATTGTGATGTTGGAAGCTGTGGCATCAGATTCTTTATCTCCTATACTACATCTTAAGGCAGTATGTAATTCTGACAAGTAAAAAGACTGTTTTAAGTGATAGCTCTCTTTTTTTTTGGACAGTGCAGGAAACCAGAAAACATACTGTCTAGTATATTTCATGATCACATCCAGGAAATACAACAGCAAATGCAGTTTGATATCCAGGGTTTTTATGTAATTGTATAAAATTGGGTACATTCGAGTAATTCAGATGACTGGACACCTTCATAGTTTGCATGCTCTATCACTAGTGGGTTACATGCAAATGTTAACATCTCAGTAAGAATGTGTGTACTTAGAGCAAATCTTATACATTGTTTTGCTGTGTTCCATTGTTCTTTATAGTGTGAATTGTAGCTGATAGATTTTTTTTAAGTTAATTTCAGAGCAATCAATCTATTTTCCTTGTTTGAATACACTGTATCTTGCAGCCAAAGAGCAAGCCCACTTAACCAATGATGATGATTATATCTCTACAGGTTTGTAGCCTTCTGAATTTTACAAATCACTTTTACATAATTTATCTTATTTGGTCCCCACAACTTCATGAATTGCTTTCATGTTTTTCCCATTTTAAAAATAGAGACTCCAGTTCTTAGAGGTTAATTATCTCGCCCAAACGGCTTCCAAACTAGTTATTATTATTTACCATGGAGAGAAAAAGTACTTAATCAAGTCCAAAAGACCATCAACATCAGACCTACCATCATTTTATATTTCACTAACGAAAAAATATCTATTATACACAGGAGATATTATTAATATTATGGAGGCATTCCAGTTTCAGTGATGATAAAAAAAATGTTTTAAAATGTATCTAAGAGATGCAGTATGGTGAGTGATTATGCACATCCCATCAAATATTCCTTTTCTTAAGTACCAGACGTCTCGAACAGTAATCTCTGTGGACCATTTTCACCCTTGAAATACACTCATAGGAATTCCCCTGAAATCAGGTATGTGCCATTCCCCAACTTTTCTTCTTAATGATCAAGATGCCCAAATAAGCATAGAGAACTTCATTTCAGTGTGTGTGTGTGTGTGTGTGTGTGTGTGTGTGTGTGTGTGTGTGTGTGTATTGGGAGAGAGAGAGAGAGATTTCTTCTAAGATTAAAATTCAATGACTCATTTTCTGGCTTACTTCCTCTGTCATTCTTTCAATTTTTAGGGTGTTTTACTTTACTTTCAATGTTTTCAACATTAAATTCATTGTCTAAGTAACAACAGTGAACAAAATCAAACAATAATCAAGTTCCTTTATAACTTGACTAGTTTACAAATGACACATTGTTTACACATGTTGTCTGTTTGGAACCTAATAGATAATACTTCAAAATGCTCCTCCCAAAGTGTAGCTACAAGATTTTTCTAGAAAGCAGAATGCAAGCATTTATTTGAAAAAGGAAGTCACTGTGGGCCTCAGCTTTGTCAAAATAAGGCTTTAGGATTTTTTTATAATATAATAGGATCTTTTCTAGGTAAAGTAATTCTCCACGCTGTTCTTCTTAAGTCTCAATTAAATAGGAGTAAGCAAATTTATTATAACTACAAGGTTTGATTTATCATTCCTGTGTATTTATAGACCTGCAGGTCAGAGAAAAGTCATCCTCTCTCACATATCCTAGATTTCATTACACTATTTTTTTCTTTTGTCACTTATCACTTTATTTAATTGTTCTTTCTATGTCACCTTAAAAAAAAAAACACGTTTTATAATGGCTGAATACATGGCTGTCTCAGCCACCTCTGTGTCCCCATCACCTAGAACAATGCCTGACATTTAAAAGGCACTCAAAATTCTAATGCACCTTTCATTAAAACTTCGAGCATGAGAAAGAATTATTGTGATGAATGGATAGCAAAATGGAAAACAACACATTTATCACTCTCGTGTCTCTAATGCCTCATGAAACTGTTCATTTCAATGCTGATAGTCAATACCAGCATACTGCATGCTACTAGATAGCTTTGGAATACAATATCTAAAATCTCAAATTTTGAAAGATAAGTGAGATTTTTTTTCTTCTTTCTGAGAACTCATCCTTGCCAATTATAACCTCGAAAGCCTGACTGGTAATTTTATGTTAGGAATGTGTTCTTCTACATCCAAGACTGTCATAATATCATGATACCTGTTTAGAATTATCAAGTTTCTACTACTTTCACCTTTTAATACTTTATTTTATGTTTATTAAAATATAAAGTTTAATATAATATACATTTTTATTTTACGGATACACTTTTTCATAGTTGTTAATTTTACCTGTATCATCAGCATTCAACAAATTAGGATTTGCTAAATAGAGTTACACCATATTAATAAGCCTGAATATCTTGGTCCTGATGTTTAATTCATTGCTTTTATTAGTATGTTTCCAAGTAGAAGATTTAATTTATACATATTAAACTCTACCACACAGAGTCTCGCTCAGAAAATCTTTCATTAACTCTGTTCCCTAGTAATGAATTTTTTACCAATTTATCACAGGAAACATCCTCGGACATTTTCACTTAGACAGTCATTTGAGAAATAGTATCATATACCAAGCCCCTCACCAAACTAAACAAATAAATGAACAAAAAATTAGAAAATAAGAAAAATATTCTTAACATTCCTATCTTTTAAAAAGAATCCATTTAATACACTTAAATTTTGTATTTCCTAGTATGTATTTAATCATTTAGAGGATTGTAATGTAGCTTTTCCTTTTACCTTGAGTTTTTGCTTGATGTAGCTGCTTTTAGTGAAGTAATGAATATTTGTTTTTCATAGAGCAGAGGCCCTAGTTTCAAAACCAAGTCTTCTCTACTAGGATTTTTTAGTAAAGCTGGACCTGGCTGTGTATTGAAACCTGTTTCATTCATGTAAGTTTCTTTCCTGAAGTTTCTTCTTTGAAGGAAAGAAAAAGCTAACACTTTCTGTGCATCTGTTTACACTGTTTGGCTTTACCCAAACCCACATGCTATGCCGTTTGAAAGTTACACTGAGAAGGTAGCAGCTCTTTTATTTCACAGGATGTACCAGGTATAAACAGGCTGCAGAGATGTCTCACACAAGGAAATGCATATGAAGGCAAGCAAGGCCAGATTGATATTGCTAATGAGTACCATGATATTTTATTAATGAATTGGCCATTGATTAAAACCCTACATTAGAAGTCTCCTTGATTCATTTCCCAAAGTTATGTTTAGCTTGTGTATTGGTGGCGGGGAATACGTAATGAGCCTGCAGCTATGTTCTCAGCAGGGGAAACTCAGCCCCATTTTTGACAGGGAACACTTGTATAACCTTGGGGAGATTTCTTAGGAGATAAAACAAGTCTCCATTGGTTAGTCATTCTGCATATTCATAACCACAAGACATATTCTTACAGTTCAAACAATAGGAAGCCAAGAAGTACATCTGTTTTACAAGTATTTGTATGTGTATGTTATGTCTTTTTGGGGTAACCTTCAAACTTTTCACCCATTCTTTTACACTCTTTTCCCATTTCTCTATTCGTATGCATCCTCTACTTTATAGGATCTTATGGGACATCTAAAAGAAAGTTAATGACTGTCAAACTGAATTACAAGGGTTATCATAAAATCACACAATAAACATGAGGCTGAGTCCTAAAATAGTATCAAGAGAGGAGTTCTCATATTTAAGGACTGGCAGACCTGGAATGTATCTTCCTTCAGTGGTGGTAGGGACCATGTAATAACTTTATTCTGTGTACCCTACCCATTTTGCCTCACAAAACAGCAGTAAATACTAATTGAACAAAGTGAATATGGGGAAAAAAGCAAAAATATGAGATGAAAAATGATTTGTTTGGATAAATTTGATGGGCCTTAGCCCTGTGCAGTGACCATTATCTGAGTTCAGTGCAGAATTTATTGAGCACACAACATACGAAAATTTGCTCTTTAAGGTATATATAATCAGGTCCCTCTCCATGGTGAAATTATGGAAGAACTACTGTTTAGAAAACACAGGAGAAAAGAGATATCACTGAACAGAAGTGATAGCCTGAGTTGCTTCTGGAGAGAAAGACCTGTCACTTTAAGTATGAAGGGGCTTTGATTGTCAGCCTCCAGAGATGTTTTAAAGTGGGCATATTAACAGAATGTTTGCATTACATAAACCATAAGCACTGTATCATTCCCTTGGCCTATATTATTGAGTCAACTTGTGAACATATCTAGTGATCATTCATGGAGTAATTATGGCATGGAAAATGTCCTCCTTATCTAGGATATCAACAACTCAAAAGTCAGGAGCAATGCCAAAGTTAAAATATTCTGTAAAAGGAATATAACTAAATTTCTATTTTGAATAGCTAAAAGGAAAACCAGATGTATCATAATCTTCATTTTATAATGTTTTTACAGTGACAGAATAATGTCCTTCTGGTCAGAATACTTACAGGAACAACGATTTCCCTTCTCCTAAATTAGCAGAAACTTAGTGATTAAAATAAGACCACTACCATTCATATCTTAAACTTAAAGCATTACAAGATAACGGGTTTTGTGAAGTTGATTATATTGAAGTCTATATATGACTTTTCACAATCTGTTTTTACAAATATTACTTCACACTATTCAATTATACTAGTTTATATTTAATTGCTATTAAATTTAAAAATTAGCTTCAATCACAAAATGTTTTTAATTGGGAAAGTACTTTATAAACATTCTTAAAGAATCATCTTATTTAAGAAATAATGAATTTTTTACTCTCTAATAAATTGATTTTCTGTAATTCTATGTGATAATTTCCACGACAATAAAGTCAAAGGAGAGAGAATGTAAGACTCAACCCACTTATACAATGTATAGTTACAACAGCTATTTTAAGATCAAGTAGAACAATGCAAAGCTCAAATTGGTAGAATTCCATGTATTATTGCCTACTTAGATGTGCTAGAGGGTAACTGTTCGTAGTTAGTGTATGTTGATATAGTGAAAAAATATGCAGACTTTTTTTTGCCTATAGTTTTTTCCTTTTTCTAGAGATTTTCTAAATTTAAAAGTATGCCATGCCAAGTCTGTTTCTGCTTATTATCAAATAAAGTATACATCTCTTCATTTCCAGTGATGGCTATGGAATAAAAAAGTACTAACCACTACACAAGTAAATGATACACTGGTCTAGATTCAATTTGAATCTTACCGTCATAGGTGACAGCTCCAGAAAGACAAATAACTTCAGCTTCAGCAAGATGGCTCAGCATGTGCTTGCCTCTGAGACAGGCAAGCCCGAATTTGATCCTTGACACCCACAAGGTTGAAGAGAATCTACTTCTGCAAACTGTCCTCTGACCACCACATATGCAGTGGATATATGCCCTTACACGCACACACACACACACACACACACACACACACACACACACACAAATAATAAAAAAACTGTGAGACAAAGTTTTTTAAATACTAATAATTTTATTCAAATAATAATGCATTCCTGAAGCACAACATTTTACTCCTATATAGTTGATAAGACAAACCAAGCCAAAAAAAAAAAAATCAAGAAAAGGATTGGTTATAGACTTGCACAAACACATTTTAGTATTTGTTACTTTGGGGGAAATAACTTAACAGTTTTACTATAATAGATAAGCAAAAAAAAAAAACAAAACAAAACAAAAAACAAAAAACAAAACAAAACAAAACAAAAAAACAAAAAAAACCCAGCAAGATAAAAAAATACTCAAATAAAGCAAGAAGAGATAAAAGTTTATAAAAGTACCACTGAGTTGGTTTTGGTTCTGGTCATTTACTTCTGGGCATGTGGCCTATCCTTAATTGTAGTTTATGTACCCAGTGAGACTGCATTGGAAAAACCTACTGTTTCTTTTCAAGCATCAGTAAATTGGAGATAGCTTCCTGGTTGGGGATGGGGGCTTGTGTCCCCATCTGCCTCACCCCTTCGGCTTGGCCCTGTGCTGGCCATGAGCAGGCTGCCACATCCATACCATGGTCTCATTGGCTTTTATCACCATTTGTTTCCTGCTTTCCAAAACACAGGAAGAATGAAAATAAAATGCTTCTCTTGAAATTGCAAATGAAATTGAAGCTAGTTTTCTTCTGAAATAAGACTTTAATAAGAATTGAATATTAAACATTATCACTAATCAGGAGAACAAGCCAAGCATGCTTAAGGAAAAACAGCAGCTGATCTTACTGCTGATAAAATTATAGTTGAGAAATGTTTTAATTCTTTTTGTGATAATGAAAGATAGTCTATCAAAGCAGAAGCTGTCAAAAGCCTAAAGGTGGTGCAAGTTGAGATTCATCTGAATTAAAACCTATTTATTTTAGCAATTCAAATTGAGGAGCATACCTTAAGTTAGTGTTTTTATTCTTTTATAGATGAACCCTATCATATTAAATGGCAAGTGCCTGTACCAGAACATAACTACACATACTATGACAAACTCCCAGCCCTACTGTTTAAGTGATGAGCTGTATTCTTTTAAACTCAGATATCTCCATGAAAAATCCTGCCTTTTCTGACAAAGACAAAAGGTTAGATCAGATACTGAACATCATGGGCGCATTATCTTGTCAGCTGGCTGGAATACATTAATACAGAAAAGAACTCTCCAGTTAAAATTTTAAGGTTGGTTGAAGGAAAATCTTTAGACCTGCTGTTTATACTACTTTCTCCACGTGGAAAAAATAAGAATAATAAATCTTGGTGACTGTGCTGAGGCATTCTGGAAGAAATCCAATTTAATTAGGAAAAAAACACTGCTAACTTGGGGGTTGGAAACTAGGGCTTTGAAACAAGTATAAACCATTATAAACCAAGTTTGTGATTAATAAGCAATGAATTCTCCCCTGACAGACACACACTGCTGGTTATTTATTGAAATTTCTTAGTTTATGGTCTACATGGCATTCTCTTCGCTTGTGAAGAGGGATTGCAAAGCCCTTCCGTTGTTTACATCCCTGTTCATTTTACTCTTAACAAGAAAATAACAATGTAGCTAGGACTCTGTATGCTTGAGCTGCTTTACTGAGCAGTATTGGACAATTGCCTCCATCTTTCCTTTGTATCAATGTTTAGCTAGAAAGAGCCAGAATAATTAATACAGACCGACACTGTGCTGTCATTCGAAAGAAAGAAAAAAATTCAGCATGTAAAAATATGTCAGAGACAGGGGGTATGCTTGCTTATAGCAGATTTTTTTTTAAGATTTCCTAAATGAAAATCCAGGTTAGAATGCAAAGCTAAAATACATCACGTCTTAGCTGTGGCAGAAGTCTGTTATGATGGGACAGCCTCAAAGAATTACTCAGACTTTAAATGAGTCTACTTACATGATAGAAGGTAGATTTGCTCTTTTAATGTTATTTAGATGGAAGTATTGAATATTACACAAATCGTTGAGTGTCTCTAGCACTAGAGACAGCTACTTGTTTCAACATGGACTGCTAAGCACAACTATGTGGTGTGATTTAATAATTAATGACAGGTGGTATAACAGGGTGTGTGTGTGTGTGTGTGTGTGTGTGTGTGTGTGTGTGTGTGTGTGTACATGTACTTTGGCATGAGAAGACTAGCTGTAAAAGCCCTGCTGAAAAAGGTGTCAGTTCTACCTCTCAAAGATTTAGGCAATCAGCATGCACTGGAAGACTGTGTACATGTGTATAGTGTGGGGAAGAAAATGTGTGAAAAGCTTTAAAAACAAGAATAAAGTTCTAGACCTTCTCTTGAGTTTTATTTTAGCATTTTCTTTGAATATGCCATGGGCCTACTTGTTTATAAAGAAGAACGTTTAACTTCCAGTGGATTTTAATGATCAGAGAGCTAAAGGATTTGCTGTCTACACCACAGCTCTGAAACACCAGGTAAGACTTCAAGGCCTTGGTTCTTGAAGGTCAAATGAGAACAATACCTGATTGCAGAATTCTGCTTTTAGAAAAATGCTGTGAAAACCTTTGAGTAACTCTATATTATAAAGTGGAAAATACATGACCAGGATTTGAAACATATTAAAAGTCTGTTACACAAACTTCTGTGTAATGAGCTAGTGTTTTTTTAGTTCAGGACTTTAATCTTTGCTTTCTTTTTGGTCTCATTCATTATCAAAGGTTCAATATAAATAAATCAATAAATTTGATCATATATACATAAATATTAGCATAAGCATAACAGAGACTGATTAATTTATTAAAAACAGATAATGCTTACTCAAAACTTCTGAAAGCTAGGAAGTCCAAAAGCAAAGCACCAACAGACATGGGGAGAAGTGAGGGCTGGTTTCCTGATTGACAGATACCACCTTATCATTGTAGGCTTAAATGGTAAAAAGGGTTAGCTAGCACCCTTTGATCCTAACTCATTATAAATGTGCTTAACTCATTATGAATGCATCCACCAAGAACTACTTACCTTATGAAGGGTCACATCCCCAAACACTATCACAACAGAGTTTATCATTTCAGAATGAGAAATTGGGGGAGATCAGAGATAAGATACCTACCCCTGATCAGTTATACTTTATGACCAATTTTCTCCAGCTGTCTTACCTTATGTCTTACCTCATAAGATAGCAAAGATTACAAGATATTGTTTATTGCTGAATGGTCTTCAAGGAGATATATTCCCTCTGATTCATTTAGCTAGTATCAACAGGACAGAAATTTGTCTGTGGTTTCTTTTAAAATAAAGGTGTAAATCACTTTTAATTGAAATAGACTCTTGTATTGGCTTGATTCAGGGAATTACTATGACAGCAGAGATAAACATCTTTAGTATTTGTAGTTTTGAGATGGGGAATCCTATATTGCAACAGTAGGAAGTTTGACTTACAATAGTGTAATTGCATTGATGTCAACAGGCAAAGACCTCTGTGTATTTAAGTATGTTGTAGAGACCTCCTATACAGAACCTGAGTTGACCATGTGAACTGCTCTGCAAAATTGTACTAATAAAGTTAAAAATGACTGTAGTAGCTGCAGAAAGCACATGGGAATATTTGAAGTTCTTTTGACAACTGGCTGCTGCCCTGGGATGACTTCTGCGGTTAGTTGTTGGAGAAGAAACTAACTAGAGCCAATCCCATTGTGCCCCATTCTTAGTCAGCTCCTGACTGACAGACCAAGTGATCAGAGCCACATAAGTAAGACAAATGTAACATACATGGCTAAAACAGATCAACAGAAACAACCAACCAACTTACAGTCTAGAGGAATGAACATAAAGGTCACTGTGTTTGAGCAACTAATAAGAGCAAGAGTTAACTATAAAATAATCCTATACAGGTATATTAACTAATCATAATTTCATTCAGCTAAGCCATTCTTATTTTTTCTAGTTCATATTTGATCTTATATCATTTAAATTATTTAGGGAATATGTAATAAATACATATTTCTTTTATTTTAAATACATATTTAATTAATATTTAAATTAAATACATATTTAAATATTTAAATACCTATTTCTTTTTCTTCTAACCTTTGAGGCTGAGGAGATGGCTCTGTGGGTAACTTATTATGCAAGTAAGAAGACCTTAAATCAGATTCTTGACACTCATATAAAAACCTGAGCATGGCTGTATGTGAGTGTCATACCAGTAATGCTGGGTGGGGAGCAGGTCAGAGATAAGTGAATCCCATGGGATCAGTGGCCAACCAATTTAGTTCATTCATGGTCTCCAGGTTCAATGAGATAGATGATTAAGAAAATGAAGTGGAGAGCAATGTAGGCAGACACCAACCCAAATCTCTTCTCTGTCTCTCTGTCTCTCTCTGTCTCTCTCTCTCTCTCTCTCTCTCTCTCTCTCTCTCTCTCACACACACACACACACACACACACACACACACACATTTTGAAAAGTGCATCAACCTCAAAATAAATACCTTACTTTAGCTTCCTAAAACAAATCCCATTGGAGAAATTTCTCTACTGTTCCTAAAACTCCCTCTCTATATAATCATACCATTTCATTAGGGGCAATGGAGCAATCACAGCTAAAGAAAAAAGACCATCAATTCCACCAACTATGTGAGAAACTCCTAAATGTTTTAGGAGTTTTTCCACTAATGAAAATGAGGAGCGTATGTCTGAGTTACCAAGTTTTTTAATAACTGAGTCTGATATAGTCATGAGATTTACTAGCAGAAGATGTTTGAGAGAAAGCCTGGAGCTTGAGAGAAATATTCTTAAGTTGTTCACAGTGAATGGTCCCAGAACTCTGAATCCAAAAGGGACTGTTGAGGGCCTCTCTAGGTTTAAAGAAATGAACACAAGTATGAAACATTTGGACACTGACAGCATCCTTCAGGAAAGTGGTTCTTAGCCATTGAAAGTATTTTCTTAAGGCCGTACCTACAAAGTCAACATGCATAGAAATGCACTCTATTGAGAAACAGTACCAAGACCTTCAGGCCTATTCAGTGACAGAACCCAGAACAACAATCTGCCTCTGGTAAAGATGACTGTAGAGACGAGTGTTTTCGTCCCACATTCTTTTAGGAAATCCAGTTTCAACAGTGTATGTCAACAAGAAAGCACACATTGCTTTTTAGAGCCATAAAAACCCATTGCTCACACAAACTGACTTCAAATAGAAGGAGACTGCCTCTTGTACTTTTATATTTGTTCATTGTTACTTAGAGTTCTGGTTTATGACCCTTATACTTTGTAAAGACATCTTTTATTCCTTCACTCACAATTTTTTCTCAATGCCTAAAGTATAGTCCCAAGCAAATGATGGATATTCTTCTAAGAATGATGATATTAAATAATGACAAAGTGACCTCTAAGATTTTTTTTAAGAAAAAATAAAAAGGGTGTGCTTCTAATAATGAAAAAAAGGTTATTTCAGTTTTTGTGAAGTTTGCCCAAGAACTGAGGTAACATAAATTTTGCTATTAAATATTTTTAAGAGTTCATATTCAAAACAAGATACATATTTCTATGTGTGTATTCATGGGGAGGCATAAGCATGTGATTCTAAGATGTAGAGTGGGAGGGAGCACATCCTATTTCTTCATATATGATTGGCATGATCAGCTAATCACTCCATCCTATTGAACATTGAAGGCTATTCTCACTGCCTAAATACAGTCTTTCTGACATTTACATGTGTAGTCCAGGATACTGCAAGCATTTCACATATTTCCATTCCCTTCTCATACTAAATTATAGGGGCAACATAGTTAGTACCCCATTTTAAAGAAAATAACTATGGACTATTCATTTTGCAATATAGCTGGTAAGAATGTGTCAACCAGAAACCTAATCTCATTTTCCTAAAACAGTTTTTTTGTTTTTTGTTTTTGAGGGAGCTTTCTTAAATAATAGAGACAAAGAAAGGATTCTTCATTTTACTCTTTCTTAAATCACAGCTATGACATGATAGAAACACACACTTCCCTAAAATCCAAGATGAAAATGATTGCTACAGCATCTTGTATTTTTATACCTTCATACAAATACATCAGTGTATAGACATATTTTGGATCTTCAGACATAGTGTATAGCTATATCTCTTCTGTGACTTTCAGCTATTCCTTCAATACTGAATAATTCCCAACTGTGTGCTGACTATGGGTTAACTAAAAGTCCCTGAGGCAAATGACTCCAAACCAACGGACAGTTTGTACTGCACAGAGAAGGTACTTAAAATGTTTTGTCCTAACCCTTTGAGTGAAGGTTTCTACAACACATTGATTGGGATAAAAGTTGGTAAGATGACTAAGGAACTCAAACAGATGACCCCTTCTTAGAAGGAAATGCGGTGGTATTTAATTTATGTAATAGTTTCCTGAAAAGCAGTTTGAAAACTCACACCTCTCACAGACCCATCATCTTTGATATTGATTTACATTATCTACTCAGGGCTTTTAGCCTTTATTTTGAATTGATCTTCAGTTGGCTCAATCTTCCTTTAATTGAACTCCTCTGCTACTTCATCTTCTGATTTGCCTTCCCTCATCTCAAGTAGCTGGAGATCTAAAGCAACACCACAGAAAAGAAATTCAACTACTACTATGATGTGTATATGTGTATATACATCCATGCATGTAGTCTAATATAAAAGAAATGATGACTTCATTTTAGATAGACAATATTACCTTTGTTTATGTAAGGTTTTCAAAGCAGGGGAGCAAGGAACTTCTTTCTTCAGAGAAGTAGCATTTGGGGAAAACATATTAAATAATAACCACATTTTTTTTTTTTTTTTTTTGGTTTTTCGAGACAAGGTTTCTCTGTGTACCTTTGCCCCTTTCCTGGAACTCACTTGGTAGCCCAGGCTGGCCTCGAACTCACAGAGATCCGCCTGGCTCTGCCTCCCGAGTGCTGGGATTAAAGGTGTGCGCCACCACCGCCCAGCCCACATTATTGTTTATTGGATTATTTTACATTGTAGACTTCATAAATCACCATTAGTCTTTAATGATGAATTTGATTTTACTTCAAATTAATTTTTATAACATTCTTTGTTAATTTTCCTTGTACATGGAAAGCACTTTTATGCTCATGAGGAATTAATTTTAGTTCCTACAAATAATAAAAGGCATGATTGTGGAGTTAGTTGGACTTTGGTATAAACTCAAGGTGAGCATTCACCATATTTGTGTCTTTGAGCAAATAATTAAGCCTCTTGCTTTTACTCTTAATGAGTAAGATTGGTAGCAACAATAACTCCTGGGTTTTTAAGAAATGAAATATGATACATTAAACCACTGAACCATAATGCCTGACACAGGTAGCTGCCTGTTTCTTAATAAATACTTAAATTTTAAAAGTATCAAATACATTAATACATTTCCTGGTATTTGTGATTCAGATTTTACTCTCTGAATAAGCTGTCTTTGGGGCAGGGAGAGTGAAAAAATAAGTCATTTAGTGGCTAGATATAAAATATAGTTTTTAGAACTAATGGAATTTGGTTAAGTGATAGCAAGAGAGAAAAAAAACTATGAAATATTGATGATTCCAAAGAGCTGATGGACTCATGGATTTGTCCTGTCAATGCAAGGTCTGCATCTGACACCAGTATCCTTAGGATTTTGATGTGTGTGGCATTTAGACTCAGAAAGTATGTGTGGGGAAGCCTTTAAAATATAAACATACAGACCATCATGAGAAGTTCCTCAAGATAAAAGACCATATGTGTTAGAGAGTAATTACATAAACAGGTTTGTAAATTGTTGGGGATGTTGGCAAGCAATCCTAATCTTCAGAGCAAAGTTCACTATACTGAACTTGTGTCTCTTGAGGTTATCATCTGCTCTGCATGACATATAACTATTAGGTGTAGCATATAATGTAATCCACACAAACTCTTGTAAATGTACATTCTCACTAGCCTATCAACACTACTCTTCATAAGTGAAAACTTATTCAGATTAATCATTATATCTAATTAATTACTATACTTCATCTGTTCTGTGGTTTATTGTCCTAAGGTAAACTCACAAATAGTTGATTCTGGCCATCTTCCTCTACTCTGACCTATAATTAATTTGGTAGCTTTATGTGAGGATGTTTGTCAAAGGCCAGGATGGCAGGTGTCCAATACAATAATTTAGATACTCTAAGGGAGTCTGAATTTAGAACTGGAAGAGAAAGACTCCACTAGTAGAAATTTGCTGTAGCGGTTCCTCACTAGTCAGATTGCCAATCACATCTCATTAGTTTTTTTCTAATTAAACTGTATGTATAATTATATAATATATAGGTATAGATCATGTTTTTTTGAAGTACTGAAACATTATATTTATTTCCAAGCACCTAAACACATTAAATTATTGAATTTAAGAAACATAAAGCTCTATAGCTGTAATAATTGAAGCTTGCCAACATGAATCCATTTTTCAAAGAATAAAAATAACTATCACGGAATATTATTATTCCTTAAATATTTTTCCTTTATCAATCAAATCTTAATTCTGAACCAAACACCAAACAAAACAAATAGGCTGAAGAAATAAATGACAACTTTTGTCTAGTTTTCTTCATTCTCTCTCTGGCTATCCTTAAGTGCAAAAAGTACAAAGCAAGACAAAATTAAATACGAATGGGTAGTGAAGGATGTGATCAAAGTTTCAAGTCTATAGTCACAACATCTATTTCTACAGTATCCATTCAGGGTGATCCCTTCAGTGGGTGTATGTTCTAACTTGACAATGGTTCATAAAACTAATTTTCATCAATGGAAACCCTGCCATAAGACGAAACTGAGTGCCCTTCAGACAAATGTCAATATTCACTTATTTGCATTGGGAACACTATCAAAGGCAGAAAGGAAAGACCTTTAAATATTTCCAAGTTTAACATTTTAAAATTACATGTTTGGCAGAGCCTTTGTACTCATTGATACTGAGAATTTTGTAGAGAAGTGATGAGATCTTGAGTAGACAGACTGCACTTTGTATTACACTTACTTTAAGAATACGATAACAATTTTCTGAATGAATAGAGTGACATATGATTTGATGAATAAGGTGGACTTAAAGGGAGTCTTGGCAGTGAGGCAAGCAAGGAACTTTGCTACAGAAATCTCTAAAACAAACAAACAAACAAACAAACAGTCATTAAGGAGACCTCCAAACACATTAAGGAAGGTATTCTCCGTAGGCAAGAGGAAGTACAACTTGCAACTTGATTTTTTTTTTTTTTAAGGAAATGTTTAGGGTCTGAAAAGATAGCTCAGTCCACAAAGTGCTTAACATAAGAGCACAAAAACCTGAACTTTAACTTCTAAACTCATGTAGGGGAAGCTAGGCATGGAGATCTTCATGTGTAATACTAGTGGAGGGAAAGCAGAGACAGGTGGCCAACTAGGGTTCATTGGCAAGCTAGCCTGGCCTACTTGGTGAATTCCAGGCTAGGAAGAGACTCTGCCCTAAAACAGAAAATTAAAAGTAAAACTGAAATTTGAGGTAGACAGTCCTGAGAGATGACACCAAGGTTGTCCTCAGGTCTTTATTTGTTCCCACATATGTAGTCTTGTACACACAACACCACACCACACACACACACACACACACACACACACACACACACACACATGTTTAGAAGTGAATGTGTTTGAAGTGGAAGTGTGATCTCTATGAACTATGTATCACTTCATATAACCTAAAAAAAATCACTTTAGTTGAACCTAATACTATTTAATCAAACTAGAGATACAGATGTACTTTACTTTCTACTCAAGTTATGATATCCTAAAGTGAGCATGAACTTTTTTTTAATTAGATGAAATTGGAATGTTTTCATGATGATTTTGTCCCATCTGCTTGCTTTAAGACCATTGATGATGAGATTCTTCCTATTTCTTTATTGAGACGAGTCATGTAGCCTAGATTGACCTCAAATTCCTATACAGTTGACTAGCTTTGCATTAAGATCTTTGCCCCTCCAACACTCAAATAGTGTAATTACAAGCAGGTGCCCTAAGATGGGTTTTTCTATTTTTTATATATGGTCATTGGACATGTAAATCTCTAATTTTTAATTAGACTTAAATTTCTAGAAGTGCTGTGATTCTAATACAAATATTTTCTACACACCTGACACCTAGTTCCACTATTAAACTTTGTGTTCCTATTATTTGTTAGAACTCATGAATCATTGGCTATAAACACCAATAACTAAGTTAATACTAAGTTAATCCATAACTTTTCAGTTTGTAACATCCCCTCCTGTTTTCTGTCTGAGAACTGCACTCAGGATACATCTTATCTAGCAATCATGCTAGTTGAGTGTTACAGCTTCTCAGAACATTCTTATTTTTGATAGTCTCAATGGTTCTGAGGAACATTAGTCAGATATTTTATAAAATATCATCAGCTGGAACTTCTTTTTAATTATTTTTATCAGAATTAATGCATATGTTTAAGGGGAAGTGAGGGAAGCTCTGGGTAGGAGGTGTTTCCAGGGAAGAATACTCTCTCATTTTTCATGTCATGATCTGCCTGAGTGGTGAGTTTGGTGTAGAAAACCTCACAGTACAGTTGATGCTCACAGTAGTGTAACAGGGTAGATGTCATCAGTCTGATAAATTAAGGATGCATAACTGCCCATTTCTTACCCTCTCCTTTGTCAGGACTGTATTTCTTTAGTCAGTATTTCCTAAATATCTATTTATTACACTTGTGAAATGAGAAAGATGCATATGAAGAAGCACAGCTGCCAGCAAAGATTAATTATCCAATATGATAAACTAATAGTAAAATGTTAAAATCCATTGGATCTTATATTCTGATGATTGCTTCCTTTCCATTTTTCAATTGGGTATTATGTGTATTGTTAACTAAAAAGTATGCAATTTTGTAGAATAATATGGTAAATATTGAATCTTAACTGTTTTAGGGGTTTTTTTCTCTTTTCTTTTTCTTTTTTTTTTTTTTTTTTTTTGGTTTTTCGAGACAAGGTTTCTCTGTGTAGTTTTAGTGCCTGTCCTGGATCTCACTCTGTAGACCAGGTTGGCCTCAAACTCATAGAGATCTCTCTGGCTCTGCCTCCTGAGTGCTGGGATTAAAGATGTGTACCACCACCACCCAGCCATGTTGTAGGGTTTAAAAGAGACAAGAAAAACTGTGCTGTTTTTCAGTTCTGGCTCTGATTTTTTCAGGGCAGAGGAACCCTTGCAAAATACAATAACTTAAGCATATGCATTTTCTCATTTTTAAGCATTGTCATTAATTTTTACTTCATACAGTTTAAGTGGAGTATGCATATAAATATATAGAATGGCATATGGTAAAGGATTATATATCAAAGGCAACATCATATGCCACAGCAGGAATTACTAATTATTATAAATGTTCTCTTTGATCAGGCAGTATTTCTCTAAATCATATACTAGTGGTACTTTATCCAACATCTTCACTCAGAGGGTTAAAAAGGAAGAGCAGTAAGAAAAGTAGGATTGACTTTTCCACTTTGCTTATCATTCTATAAGAAAGATGACTTTATATCTATTGTCTTAGACATGTATGAATAACCTTTGCCTAGAAGCTTACAGTGAACACAATTACCCTCTTCTTATATTTGTAAAAATATATCCTCCATTGGCGTAAGTACATAGGGTCATAGACTAAGCTAAAATACATTTAAATCATGGGAATGCTTTAGAATCTTAAGTAAACAGGCATGAGAGGTGGTAAGCCTCCCAGTCAAAAATCCAAAGAAAATTTTCACCCTTTACAATATTAACCCGGGAGATTTTCAAAGTAATTATAGTTATACAGTATGCTCTAAAACAAAGCTTATGGAGTTATGATTTAATAAGCACTTTCATATTTTCTATGGCTTTGATGGTGAGTAGCATCGTGTGCCCACTGTGCTTGCATGAGGTCTGATGAATTTTAACCTTTTTTTAAGCAGTAGATTTGTACACATCTTATAGTAGTAAATGATCAAAGAGGTTATCATCCACATTTATTGTGTGATTTTATTATGTACCTAGTGTCTCCTTATATTTGTTTTACTATTTCTAGGCTGCATGTTTTACCTGAAAGCTGGTATAAATTATCAGAGAACTCCAGAAATTTCAAGTAAATAGAACCAGCAGCTTGATATTCAAGGGTCAGCTGTATTTAGGTGGGGAGACTTTGGGTTTTTTAACATGGTTCTCATGTGTCCAGAATATGCTTCATTTCCCATCCAGGTGGATGTGAACATGCACCAATCACTAAAAGGTGAGTTTCTTTCTTTGGTTTTCTCTTTTCTTTCCTTTTGGGCCTTACTATTGTAGCATGGTGAAAATGCTTTGACTGGAAGGAAAATAATTCTCTTTTGGAGGATCTGATGACAACATGTAAAATAATACATTTTAAACTGAGAAAGTGTCTAAGATGGGTTTCTTGTCCTTGTGCAGACTCTTGGCGACCCGCTTCTGAAGGAATACAGGAAGAGGAAATATGAAGAAATGAAATGTGCAGTGTTGGAGAACTTGATTATGGAGGGTCTTAGGTGTGTCACCCCATGATTTACAAACTTTCTTCTGTTTTCACTGATTAATGCATATGACTGACTTTTGTTTGATATTTTTAATAAATTATTGAAGAAATCACAACAAATACATCAGACCATCAGACAGAAAGCACTAGCTTTCCATAAGGAACATTCTCCAAATGTTCTTCTTGTCACTTTCTAAGTTTATGTCAGCTGTCAGAAAATTCCAGCAATGAAGTTATTATTTCTCTGATCAACTTACTTCTTTATACCTTTATCACTGTAGAACACTAGAAGAATGAGCCATTTTAAGCATCTCAAGCTGTAGAATGTTCCAAATGGACCAATGATATTTTTTTCAAAATTTACTTAAAATTCAGATTTACGAGACAAACTGTATTTAGACAGTGTCATTGTATCTACTTCCTATCCGTGTGTGTGTGTGTGTGTGTGTGTGTGTGTGTGTGTGTGTGTGTGTTCTTTTATTAAAATTTATTGAGTGTACACCGTGGGCTATAATAGTGAGGTTGAAAATATATTTTCATTTGAACATGAAATTTCCACAGCTAACTGTGATCTTATAACATTTTTACGCACATCACAGCCTGTGTTCTAATTTTAACTTGGGATTCTGATGTGTATATTCATATATAGCAATTCTTAAACCAACCTGTAACTGTAAGCCTATTGGGAATGACTGTGTTTGAACATCTGGACACAACACATGTTTGCAGTTGGAACTGAAACATCATTCACAAGACCTGGATTTTTAAAAAGGAAGATATTGCAATGATATTGCAATTCCTATAGCTGTCAGATGATAAAGAATGCATTCTAGACATATGATTAGGGATTTATTGTTGCAAACAAGGTCATAAAATGGTATTCTAAGCCAAAGCAGCTTACTAAGACATCTGCCATATGACCTTCCCTCATTTAACAAGAATATTTTGATTATAATCTGAGCAAATTAATGATAAATTGAATTACATGAGAACCTACTTTTATGACACATTAAGGAAAATGTCAATGATGATTTACATTGCAATGAAGTAAGCAATGTTTTGGATAATATCAATCTTCAAACAGACCAAGCCAAGTTGTACTTAGTTCTGTAAACACATATGAAGAATTATGTGCTCTGAATGTGGGCACTAATGTAATCTTTTAATCATGACTAGGAATTGACCTTCACTCTATAATTGCCTAATGTTTAGTATGTTTTCTTATAATACTTAAAAGAGAGTATTGATCCCATCTTGTAGAAACTGAATTAACCTCTTTATCCGAACCCTATGGTTTGTATTTAAAATGTATGTATCTGCCAGCAGACACTAATTAATTGGTATCTGTTACCTTCTAAGCAGGACTTTAAAGCATTTACTATTTGCCTGTGCAGATTAAAGAAAAACATAGAGAGCTAATTTAAACAGAACTTTGCTGAAATGTCAGGAGCCCTTTAATCTAAGACAGAAAGTTCACATTAGGGAAGACTCTTTAATCTCCACCTTTTTATACACTACAAAACAAACAATCTAACCTTTCTACATGTATGCATAATTAAGTACCATGTTAGCTATATTGTGATTAGGTAACATCCAAATAATGTGCACACTGATAGGCTTTCAGCAGTTTGCATGGATACTAGGAAGGTAAATGAATGGGTATTGTTTTCAAATGAGAATTGTTGCAATTTTCGACTTCACACATTTGTGTATGAGTTATGGTCTGAAACCCCTATGTTCCATCGCTTGAAGTTTAGGTTAAGCTTGTAACAGGTAGTGAATAAAACATCTTTTTAGGAAAATGGTCCTTTGTACAAACTTCAATGTACTTAATTAAAATAACTCTTTCAAATCTATTTTGATTACCTTTTTAGAAAAGATATATTTAAAGATAATAATACACTTTATAACTTTTCTTTTCATTTAATTAACTGATTTTTTCTGTATCAGCACTCCTTGAAGCAGGTTGCACCTGTTACTGTATTTGTAGTGATAGTTATATGTGCACATAGAAATAATATTATTTGGTAAAAAGAGCAGAGTCTGGATACTTTCCCAATCAAAGCATTTGACTATTTCAGTATCACATATAATGACCTTAAAATGCTGCGTGTAGATAATTTCAAAATAAAGACTTTGCCATGATAATTTCCTCACTTATTCAGACTTTTGTGTTTTACTTTTAGTAGCTAAAAACAGTACACTTAATTCAGTCCAAACAATTCTTCTTATAGTCACACTTGACTCATCCCTACAGGCAGTATAAGGAGTTGTCACTTTCCAGGTAGTTCCCTCAGAGAAGCATTCCTTTCTGAGGCCCCTCATTATTCTTTTGAGCTTGTTGCTTTTGAATTCCTGACTTGGAATGACGTCTACTCATGTCTCATTATCATTGTCATAGGATTATGAATTTTAATTTTTACTTTCAGGGAGTAATTTCAGAATAACTCTCCATGATTCCAGTAAGACTCATGTGTTTTTTTTTTTCGAGAACTAACAAAAAAAAATTGCTACAGTTTTACAAATCAAGAAACATTCCAGTATAGTATTACCACATTAATAAAAAAGAATCTATTTCAACAAGTCATTTATAATCAGTCAAGTATATTCATACTTAGGGTAAAGTAGAAATTTCTCTCAAACAACAAAGACATGGAGTCTTTAACTTGTAACTACTGACATTTAACTTTTAACTACTGCCATTGTTTAAGCCAACTTACTCAATTTCTGCCTCAATAATATTTTTTGAGTAGTACTACTGAAATACAGCATTGGCAAAAAGAGTGCAGTCATAGATGTAGGATCTAACTTGACCACTTTGAAGATTCAGACAAGTATCCAGTTGATGATGTATTAAATGGCATTGGAGCCAAATTTTTCCAAAGAATTTTGAAACTGGTAAGAATGAGGACATGTTCCAGCACAATGGACTTTACTGACTAGGACTGTGAATAGAAAAGTGATTGCATTGCTTTGCATTTCTTTTCTTCTAAGTGAAATATTTGGGGATTTCAAGTTCCTGAAAATCACATTAGTTATGCATTAATTATATCCTGGGCACTTTAGAAGATTTTACAAAATTAGAAAAACTCAACAGTTTGGAAATTTAAAAGAAAATTAGCATGATAATGAATATTTACACCAAAAAGTCCTTCATACTACGATGATGTTTGGAAACAGAAAGTTGATGCATTTGTAACCTATCAGAGGAAAATACAACTATATTGTATAACTTTAAACTAATGTTGAAAGTTTCAAAGAAAAACACATGCCAGTTTGTTGATCATATTTATTTCTTGAAAAGTAAAACTCACATAACTCATGTGAATCAAATGAGTACTAGCATTAATAAACTCTCAAAAACCTAATGTATAAATATGGTTTCTAATAAGAGAACTTCTGGAACTTTTTCAGGCAATATATAAATTTGGTAACTGCGTTTTAAAATATTGTAAATTAGTAAAAGGGTCATTTATTTTTTAAGTGATATTTGGCCAGGGGTATTTCATTCATGCCTGAGAAATGTAACTCTTCACACCTGTTTCCTGCTAGTCACCAAAGACAGAATACAGAGTTGCCTGCTTGTTTACTGAGGATATTCTGCCTTTTACAGTCTGAAAACTTCTCTGCACCTTCCTGTCATTCATTTTCTTCATCCAAATGATTTTACACATTGACATATTTCCCATCAACTTTCTCTTGATTTTTTTTAATGCACCTTAGGCAAGACTCTCAGGCGAATTCTTTACATTCATACCAGCTACCCAACAGTACTACAAAAGTCATTGCAATAATAATTCTTCCCTCCTTTAATTTTCACATCCTTAGTCAATTGAGTATTTTACATACACTCTCTGTGGACTTAAACCTTTTGTAAGTGAAATTGGAAAATGAAATAAGTCATGCACAGGAACAAGATTCACAAGTCTTCCGATGAATTATGCATTTTTTGCATGCAAATGCTCCTATTTTCACAATACTCTACTGTACTCTGCCAGGATGTGTTTTAATCTTATGCTACATATTTTATTGTACGCCAAAGTTAAAGCCATTAACTGTCACTATAATGATTCCAGATTAGGAGCATATGAATATTTCACAGGGGAGAGTTTGGTTAGGAACAACATTTATACAAAGTAGTCATGACAGAAAAACATTAAACATATAAAATTATGAGAGGTATATTATATGTATCTGCATACAAATACATTCATATGAGAAAGGGTCAAGGAAAATTGGCTTTAATTTACACACTTTTTAACCTTTGATCATATAAAGTAATATAATTATAATTCCAAGTTATTGGGGCCCTGAAGGGGACAACAGAATTCAATTCAAGCTACAAGTGATTAGCATTACAGAACACTCTTATCTAAACTGAGCAGACTAAAATTTCACAAACCTGTTGACAATGTTACTGCTGTATTTTCTATAGACCTGTAACACATTCTTAATATGTTTCTGTGATTACAGTTTTTCCAGCAATATCAGCAATACCGACTGACCTTGCTCAAGAGATTACTTTATTTAAAAATAATAATAATAATGACAGGTGAAAATGGATACAGTTACAAGACCAGAAGTCTTTTTATTTAAAAAGTGAGACTCAGTAATATCATGCAGCATATGAAACACAACACCTTGCATTTTCTTTTAGCCTCAGACATTCACTTGTGTGTGCTACCTGTTAATTGTGTATGCATGAACTCTTGATAACACCTCTTCAGCAAAGACTGTCTGTGAAGATGTTTCCGGATGAGAAATTACCTCTACATCATAATGATTTGATCAAACTCTACAACTTACGTGTTTTACCATTGGTTCCTGAAAATTTCAAAAGTTAGAGGAGATGATCCCATTACTTATTAAACACATGCACAGTACACTGTTGTAGCCAGGAAAGGACTGTGGCTTATACAAATGATAGTGGACAATGCAGTCTATGTAGAAATACTAGACATTGTGATTTGCATGGCACATCACAGCATGAGTTCAGAGTCCCAGCTGCGGACCTGAAACTCCCGGAAATGCAATCATGTTGATCTCTATTAAGAGAAATTTAATTTTTCTTCCCTCATTTAATGACAGTTTGTCTTGTGAATTGTTTGTGTGGAGGGAGATTAATATGAAGGGGGAGCAGTCCCACAGAAACCAGGCATTAAGAAGGACTCACCGTTTAAAGTGTGTCAAAGTGTAATGATGTCACGAATATAGAAATCTTAACTGCATCTTACCTGTGGTAGCAGTGCCTTGGGAAGTGTTGAGTGCCAAGAAGATGCAAGTCTCTAAATGAGAGAACAAGGGGTGTTTGCGCTCTCAGTGTTAGCAGAGCTAGAGTGTTCTGTGCATAAATAGATTGCCTCTTCAAAGTCCTCCTGACCACCGCGGTCACACGCACTAGTTACAATCTGTGCCCGAAACCCTGCTGCTGCGGCTTCTGCAGCCTTCCGCCTTTGCACCGAGACCTAATATATGAGTGTGCCGGAGAGCATCCTCCCCCTCCCTCCCTCCTCTTTTATGTTTTCTCTCCCTCTCTCTCTCTCTCTCTCTCTCTCTCTCTCTCTCTCTCTCTCTCTCTCTCTCTCAAGAGTTATCATTCGGGTTTCTTCATCAGGCAGTCTGTCAAAGAGGACAGGCTGGCAGGCAACTGTGCAGTTTCCCCCCTGCTGAGGCACATGAATGTGTTGTGAATAAAGACAAAGCCCCAAACCATCGCAGCGCATTACTCGCTGGAAAAGCACCGCAGTGATACACTGTTCTGCAACCCAGCAGGCGGGAGCCGGCTAGTGAGAGCGGGGAGAGGGCAAGGTGGATAGCAATCTGCCTGCTCTTCCTCGTAGGAGTGTGCATCATAAAGTTTGGGCTCCTCTAGGGGACCGTGGGACGATGTTTTCCGTGGGTGGAAGTTCTTTTCATTAACTGTGCGGACACCTTCATCAAAAGTATTTTAGATAGTTTTCTAGTAACCTTCAACTTAGAGAATCTACCAAGTCTCCTCTAATAGCCAAAGAAACTGAATTTTTTTTTTAACTTTAGAAAATAAAGATCAGCTATCTTAGGCCCAAATAAACGTGTCCGTGGTAGTGGAAGATGGATTTCCATAGTCTGAGTATTCTCAAGGGACTGCCTGAAGAGAGTATCGGGCGGGGGGGGGGGGGGGGGGCGCGGAGGAGAGGAGTTGTCTGTGGAGACGCAAACAAACAAAAAAGCATCACTATCTCATAGGTCCTCAAAATAGAAACTGAGATAAACTCAAGTGAAATTGATGAATGGGTCTGAAAAAGCATCCACGCAAAAGCACGGAATAAATGGTTCCGCTGGCTTCCCATAGCTCTCCTTCGAGTTTGGTGACTGCGAGTGACCTTAGGCGACCAACTCATGTTTCCTTGTGTCTTTTGCAGGTGCTGAGATATAAATACGCATAGGCTAATGTGTATTCCGGATTTAGGAAAGATTTAGCAGATACCCTGCAGGAAAATTAGTGGGTTTTTTCTTTCTTTTTTTTTTCTTTTTTTGGTTTGGTTTTGTTTTTAAAATTTACACAAAGTTATCAAATTGATGATACAGAGATTTGGAGCACATACCTCTCTTAGTCACATTTAGAGCAATACTTTAAAAACTACAACAGTATATCTTAGACATTAGTTTCTGAAAATAAATTTACCCTAATCTTGGGTTAGACATATCTCTGAATCCTCAACGCTAGAAATAAGTGGTTGCTAGAATAAAATATAAAGTCCCCATCGCTCATGAAAATGGTGAATGGAGCTGAATAAGCCAGAGCGGATGAAAGCGAGGAGCAAGAATGAAAATGACTGTTCTTTTCATCATTCTCAATGTGGTCCCAGATGGTTCTTTGAGCTACAGTCACCAAAACCATATCCAAAGTCAAGAGAGAAGGAACAGTGAGACTATGCTCTCTGTGAAAAGTTACACCTTGGAAATGGAGCCTGGCCTCGCCTTCCACAAAAATCGACTCTACTCAAAAAGTTTGCTGAAAAATGAGCATGTAGATGGATAAATTATGTAGGACTCTAAGGAAGAACAAAGCAGTGGAAATGGGAAAACAACAATGCCTTACCATCATAAGCATTGCAACCGTCACCCCAAGTCTATTCCATCAATGAATTTCAATGTAATTTACTGAATCAATCCCATCTTTACTAGGAGACCTTGCTTATTCTAAGTCACTCATGGTACATATATCATGCTTGCAAGTAACTGGTTAAGAACAGAAGGCCACAGACGTTACTTGGTGGAAGTTATTACCCTCAAACCTGGCCCAGTTGAACTGAAAGGAAAGGTAATTAACTATTCAATACGAAGAATTGATTTACAGCCCAATTTGAAAACGAAGATAAAGATTTAGAGAAAAGGGAACTGGGGAAATGGTTCGGTGGGTGGAAGTGATTGCCATTCAAGTGTGAGTGTAGTTAGCATTTTCTTTGGGCCGCCAACCAGCTCCCAAATATCAACATGGAGACTTGTTATCAATTATGAATGCTCAGACTTAGCTTAGGCTTGTCACACTAGCTCTATGAACTTAATTTAACCTGTTTCTATTCATCTACATTTTGCCTTGGGGCTTTTTACCTTTCATTTATTCTATATGTCCTACTTTCCTGCTTCTTCCATGTCTGGCTGGCCCCTGTCATCTCCTTGGTGTCTGTTTTTCTTCTTCTCTTCCCTTTTCTTTCTTCTCAGAAGACTAAATTCCTCCTCCTACTTACTCTCCCTGACCAGAAATCCTGCCTATTCCTCCTCCTTCACCAATCACTGTTCAGCTTTTTGTTAGCCCAGTCAGGTGCCTTAGGCAGGCAAGGTAAAACAGCAACAACTATTTACATAATTGAACAAATGCAACACATCTTTACATAGTTAAACAAATATTCTACAACATAAACAAATAACACATTTTCGCATAGTTAAACAAATATTCCACAACATTTGAGAACTGGAGTTCAGATCCCTGGACCCTTATAAATGCTGGCCTTGTGTGTTGGTCTACAATCCCAGAACAGGGGAGGTGGAAATAAAGGATTCCCCAGAGGAAGGTGGCTAGCTAGAGTAGCCTTTATTTCCACAAACACACATTTGCACCTACACACACACACACATACACACACGCCCCCACACAATGAACATGTATACATAGAAACACAGTTTTAAAATTTTTATGAAAAAAGACAGAAACTGAGCAATTGAAATAAACCACTGTTGGATTAGCCAACTCTGCAGCCAACCTTAGCCCTGGGCCTATAGTTTTATAGACAGTATATGCTATATCATCATTAAAATTACTTGAATAAGTGCTTCTGTTACTCAATGAGAAATTAATTGTTCTAAATATTTAGGCATATAATAATTCCTTTTCCACAGATCCAGGGGATATATAAAACTCATAATTGTATGATATCTACTTTTAAAAATTATAAATATAAAGTTTAAATGGTAAATTACATGTTGTTTCTTGACCTTGAGATGTAATTGGAACAGAAAATTAACCTTGGTTTGATCTTACTCTTATAATTATAATGATCACATTTTAATAGATATTGTTTTTCTACACATATGCTTACTCACTGCCAAATCCTGCTTTAAAAATTAAGGTACGAATGAATATACATGATTACCACAAAAGCTTTAAAAAGTGTATTTTTCATTCTCAGTTCATAAGATGAATTGAGAAATGGAGTTACACACAAACCAAAACTAGTCAGATATCTATTGTAGTTAAATACCTTCTCACAAATAGATTCAAATACTTCAGACCAAGGTAGATGATTCTATCAATTTAGCATCCCAAAATTACAAGACATCATTATGATCAAAATACCCACATTATTTTAGTAAATAAATTTAGAAGAAACAATATTTAACTAATTTAATGGTAACTAAATTATCTTGATAACAAAACTAATGAAGAACATTGAAAAAAAAAAAAAGGTCTTATGCGATAAGGCCCAAAATGTTTCAGATAATATTAGAAAAGGATTTATCAAGACATGAAGAATATAATATAGTATAACCAAGAAAGCTTCACCTTGAGAATTCAAGTTGGAGATAATATAGAACAAAAAAAAATTGTGATTTTCTGCATTAAGAAGTTAGTTGTAGTATCATCTTAATAAATGTTTATAAACACTTGAAAAGCTCAGCACTTGTATATTATAGTTAACATAATTTACTTTTAACCTATTTATTCAGCTTTGAACCAAATGTATTTCCAGCCTACAAAGACAAGAAAAAAGAACCAGAGATAGCTACAGCAGGAAAAAATAATACAGTAATTTTATTTATCAGTAACTCCTACCACAAAATATACTAAGAAGCATATCAGGATAAATGAATGAATTTGGTATCAAATAATACAAAAAATATACTTAAGTTAATTGACTTTAAAATACTACAAATAATCTCTGTGAGTTCAATTCTCTGTGAGTTCAATGCTGACGTAGTCTACAGAGTGAGTTTCAGGACAGCAGAGAAACCCTGCTAGAAAAACAAAACAAACAAACAAAAAACATGATATAACAAAAGCATATGCACATACACACAGTGTATTGACATGTATACCTGTAATCTATTTATTTATTCATTTGAAAATTGGGGAAAACATTAAATAGATCAAAATTAACAAAAATGTGCATTATTTGTGTATTAAAACCTAAAAGTTACTAAGTAAGAGAAATCAAGAAAGACCAAATCTATGGAAACTGTTTGGAAAATTAAGATGCCAGTTCTCCACAAGTTGACAAAAAAAAATCCCTATGGATTCCATCCTTATAATGGAGCTGCATTTTTGTGCCATGTACAAGCATATGCATGTGTGTATGAGTGTGTGTATATGACTCATAATGACAAAAAATACTGCAAAGCAAAATCAGTGAATGGGGCTGGAGGAAGGGCTCAGTAGTTAAGAATATAACTGCTCTCGCAGAAAACTTCAGTTTGATTTCCAGCATCTGGAGCAAGCAGCCTCTCAACTGCTCATGCTGCTACCTCCAGAGCATCTAACACTCTCTTCTGATCTCTGTAGCTAATCTAATGCATGTGGCTCTAAACACACAAAGATATATAAATATAAACAAAGACTGATATTACCTATCTTGAAGACATAAAATATCAGTTAATACATTATGGCAGTAAGCATATGAAGATGGATAGATAGATAGATAGATAGATAGATAGATAGATAGATACATACATACATACATACATACATACATACATACATACATACATAGAGAGAGAGAGAGAATAGAATAATTGAAAATATCCTTGATTGTGGTGATTGGCACAATATGTATTTACAGTTTTCTTCGCTAATCTAATAATACAAACCAAACAAGCATGTTTTATTGTTTTATTTTAGGTGAATTGTAGCTGAATAAAGTTGACTTGAAAGGATGAAGGGACTTTACCACTGATAATTCAGCAACCTGCTGGAAATCACAAAGTAAATGAAAGAATTGCAATGTAAATGCTAATATACAATCTCATTCTTGTAGCTACTCATTTATGTTCTCTGTGAAGATGCACAAGCAATTCTTAGTTTCAAGAATCAAAAGCTTTAATTAAAATGATAAGGCAAGAGAAATGGGGAAGAAGGAGTAGGAAGGAATGCTTGACATTGCCATGAACAGAAATGAAAAGTCATAAACTTGATACACTTTCGGAGATGAGAGTCCTGGTCTTTCTTCCTCCATGGTAGCCTTTTGGATATTTGTCTCTCACTATAGACAACTGGCTCTTCACATTATCTGAAAATGATATATAGCCTTCTGATTTTCTGTAAATTGCTTTAGCTATCTTTCCTGTTTTATGACATATTCATTTTGGCATAATCTTTTACAAAATTTATTTTTAGCACAGTTTTCACCTAATGAGTTCTACTTTTTTAGTTCAAAATACCAAGTCCACAAAAGAAACCTGGAGTCTGGAGAGGTAATTCAGTGGTTAAGAGCATGTACTGCTCTTACAGAAGAACTGAGTCTCCTATAACTCCTGTCAGATGGCTCACAAGCACCTGTAACTCAAGCTCCAGGGGATCCAAGGCTCTCTTCTAGCCTCTGATTGCTCTGTGCTCACCTGCACATACTCACACATAGATACTACAGCACGAATTCTAATTGGTCTTAATAATAAAAACCCGGAGTCAGATATCAGAGTGAAAGCTGAAAGATCAGAGAAGCAGTACAGCCAACCACTGAGAAACTTCTTACCTCTAGGAATCCTCAGACTGAAAAGGGGTGGAGCTCCTGTCTCCACCTGCTTTATATTCCTCTCTCTGCCCAGCCTCATCACTTCCTGTTTCCTCCTCCCTAGTGCTGGGACTAAATGTGTGTGCATCCCAAGTACTGGGATCAAAGGCATGAGATCTCAAATTCTGGGATTAAAGGTGTGTTCCACCACTGCCTGGCTTCTGTGGCTAACTCCTCACTCTGCTCTCCAGGCAAGCTTTATTTGTTAGAGCCCAAACAAAATATCACCACAAAATATGCAAAAATAAGCATTAAATATTTTAAAATGAAATCTGAATAATTCAGAAATTTGGAGTAATTTGCAATAGTCTTATAAATCAGAGGTGAGCTGTAGATGGGATTTCCTTGGATGTATAATCTAGCCTCACATATGTTAGGTGTGATTAAAATATGGCTGCTTGGCTAGAATTATGACTAAAGCAATTCTTTTATTGACTTTTCTAACAGGATATTTTAGTCTCATTGTCCTCAGAACTCAGTGTCAATGTTTGTAAAATGAATGTATGTATATCTTTATATGTTTACATATTTTAAATATATACATAAAAATATTTCTCTCTCCTGGACAGCACAAGTCATGGTGTCCTTACAATTCAAGTCCAGTTAAAATTTTCATATTCTTTCTTCTCCCTAGTCTCTCATCCTATACAATTGTATAAGAGTATACTTTCCAGTTTTAATAATCAGCACATATGTATCTATGTATACATACTCAGATATAAAATGAAATAATTTATTTCTCTGAGATGTTATAGTAAAATAGTGTTTCCTATATGTTATTGAGGTTGAATTCTTTATGTACAAACAAGAAAGATTGATTTTAATTTTTTAAATACTTAAAGAATCCTCAGGTTTTTTTGCCAATCCATCCCAGGCCTCCTACATTCAAAACTCCTCCACAAGTCAAATTAGTGGATGCTCACCCATAACTAGATAATTGGCACAACACAAGAGGCTAATAATTGAACATTAGTCATGCCTACTGAACAGAATGTGCATAGTTCATTCCTTTCAAAATTGTGAAAATTGTGATTAGTGAATTAATACTAACATCATAAAGAAAACCCTCATAAATCTGTTTGACTTCTTTAAATATTGTCTGCATTCTGAATGAGGAGAAAAACTTATCAATACAATTAAGATATAAACAATTTGATTCCAATAAAGCTAACTTCAAATTTGCAATTTTCTTATTGTGGTACAGAAAATAATGGAAGTTTGAAAAGGGCATAAAATTTTCATGAAGTCTAATATTAGTGAGAAAGTATGTACTCCTATATTTAAATGTATCATTACTGCTGTCATTATATGTAGCTAAAAGAGGAACATTTTGGCAGGCAGTATTATGGTTTAGATTCCCCAAAGACCATGTCTTGGCCCCAGCTGAAGATGGTGGAACTAATAGGAAATGAGGCCTTGTTGGCAGAAGTAACTGAGGTGTGCCTTTTAATAGTCTCTCTCCCTCTCATTCACCCTAATTTTCTGTCTGTCTGTCTGTTTATCTGTCCTCTATCTTTCTGCCTCCCAGCTCCCACAGTGTGTGTGTGTGTGTGTGTGTGTGTGTGTGTGTGTGTGTGTGTGTGTGTAGATGGATGTGCTTGACTGTCTCTCTCTCCCTTCCTCATTCGCCACATACTTTTTCTATTTTGCTTAGCATCACTCCAGGTCCCAAGGGCTAGTTAAAGTACTATGGATTGCATTCTCTGAAGTCAGGATAGAAGATAAAGCTTTTTTCTTTTAAGGAAGGTAATTTGTCACAACAATAGAAAGCCGATGGACACTTTGACACAACAGGTAGCTAACACACACAACCAGTGTTTTGCTACTTTCCTGGTTAGAGGTAAACTGCTGTCTGTTCACCCCAGAGAAAACCATGACAGACCAAAAGCAGACTCCATCCAAGTCTAGCTTGATAGATCACTGAGGATTTTTGAGGTTCTACAGGGAGCTCAGCTTTTCTGGAGTCTCTTCTGACCTGCAATTGCATCTTCTTGTTTAACTTCGGGGAGGTGCTTTGTAAATCCTGTAGCTTCCTGGGATTCTTGAGCCTTGTGGATTGTATGAGCTTCCTGACCATTGCAGTTTACATGAGTTTCCCTATTCCCTCCAGGGAGGAAATGTTTCTATTTGAAGAAAATTGCTACACACAGACGGAAAAGTTCACATTTTTCTCATGCATTGTCATTTTGAGCAGTAAGGATAAATTTATTACTATAATCTTGGCCTTATGATTCCTGAGTTAAATACTTGAAATACTGCCTTGAAAATTGCAGGAAATGTGTTGCCTATGAGACCATAGATCTTACTTGAAATTGGTTAATGTTACCAAATATTTTTATAATATTGATGAATATAAAAATCAATTTCCTGTAAGTTCTAAACCTTAGTCTAAGTTTTTCCTTCTAAACACAGTAGGAACACATTAATCTTTATATGAGCTTCTTCATATAATGAGTAAAAAATCCTCATCACTTTATTGCCCCTCCTCCCCCAAACATGTTCAAACAACATACAGCCAATATTTTCTGGTTTTGCCCATTGTTTAAATGAAAAAATATTTTGTATTTCAATCAATAATATACTATATTTACTAGAATTTTTCAAAATTCTTAAAAACTTTTTTTGTGTGCAATAGATAGGTATAGTAGACAACTATACATATTTTTTGTCTCTTTGGGGTGACAAAATCTAGACTTTCTTTTATGTGTTACTCATTCTTGAGCTATTTTTTGGTTATCATTAACTCAAATAATTGAGGTAGCATTTAACCTGCCCAGTATATACAAAAAGGTAGCATTTAACCTACCCAGTTGTATACAACAACAGACCCCCACACACAAAGATCTTTCAGAGCTATCCTTTGATGATAACTAGAACTACCAAAGAAATAAATCTCTCCTCTCCGTGCTATTATAAGACAGATTACATCAGATCTTCGAGTGACTGCCTTGCCAGGAAACAATGTGCTATAGGAGAAAAAAAAAAAAAAACTTAGTTAATGGAGGAAGATGAATTCTTGGCAACATCGAGATCCAGTTGAGAATGAAACCTATTCTTGTGTTTTTAAGCCATTTTAGGCAAAAACTTCTTCAGCCATTTGAATGTCTTAGAACGGCAACTTGAGGAGTCAACAACATGAGCTGGCATAAATGTAGCCCGTGAAGTAATCACTGAGCTTCATGGAGCTTCCTGGCATTCAATTATGTTGCCCCACTGTGACCAGACATGCCCCTTCTATTATCCATGTGATAGTATTTTATTATACCTAAATTCACGGCTATGAGCAAACTTTCATCAAATTTGACCCATTCAATTGGGAATGGAGCTATTTTGTGCAGCTTTAACATCTAAAACTTGTGGAATGAATTGTTTAATCTCTCCATCCACTGTACAATTTAGAATGCTGTACAAGATACATTCCCATAAGTAAACATCGCAGGTACCCTGTAGGTAGACACGAGCCTGTTGATTATTGCTTTGTGTAAGGTTGAATAGTTATACAATGACATACCATGTCTGGATGATAAATAGGAGGTTTCAATTGGGTCACAACTATCAGAGTTTAAATTTCACAGTTTGACCTATATAAAAGAATTAGTTCAAAGTTCTTTCAATTTCAGTGAAGATTGCATAAAAGGTTAAAATGAAGACAGAAGTTAATTTCTATGTGACAGATTTCTTGGGGAAAACAGTGCTACCTATTCTATCTCCATGGGGACTGGAGAAAGTCAATGGTGTGAAAGCAATCAGAAGCTGAAAGACAAAATACATCAGAGTCGCTGTATTTAAGGAGTTTGCTGTCTGAGAAATCCATACAATTATAAATGGACTGCTTAGCTAGTGGTAAAACACAAATAAACCGAAACTGATAGTTTGCTACTGGTGTGAAATTTGCTTCTGTCCACATTTTTTTTCAGAACAAAGATGGTTTATATATTTTCCTTAGCAAGGTGTGCACCTGGAGAGAGAAAGAATAGGGAAGAAGGGGAGTACAAACAGGAGGAGGAGGAGGGAGTGGAAGAGAAAGAAGAGTGTGGAGAAAGCAGAGAAAGGCTGAAAATCATGCCTTCTTCAACATCAATTCTAAGATGCGGCCAGCAAGCTTGAGGAGGAGGGCAGATGAGACTTCCAGAGTGATGCACTGTCTGGGACACTCAGCTGTATTTGCATTACAAGACTGTGGAGAACCTGCAAAAGCCCCACAAAGGACTTTGCTCTTCATGCAGCTGGACAAGGAGAGCTGAAATCCATTTTATGACACATCAGATAATTTAGATTTTCCTGACTTCTGATACATTATCCCTCTTTCTTCTTGACCCTAACACCATCAGAAATACAGGAAGCAAGAAGAGACAGAAAAGAGGGCCATGTTCTTTTCCTTAGCTCTTCACTGATGATGTTCTGGTGACCTGAAGGAACACTATGTTACTACTTTGAAATCAATATAGAATTTTTACCTATTAAATTTATATTTAAATTCTAATTGTTAGCATTTCTAGATAAAAGCAGCTGAAAATGTCTAAGAAGTTTAGAAAAAGCTAAGATCTGTCCATGTTTTCCTACAGGGAAAAAAATCTTCCCTTTGTAAAAAAGTTTGAAGGGACTATGAGAAATAAAAAGGAAGAAACTTCTGACTGTATGTGATGGATCTGTCTGTTATTCTGCATGCTTCAACCATGATTAAAATAAAACAACAAGGACAAAACTCTCATCTTTATCTTGTATATGAAGAAAAGGCAAATCCTTAACAAAAGTACAGATGTTATTGATGATTTCCCCTTGAACATTCTGTAGTAAAATGGTTAGGAAGTAAAAGCTGGTATTGACTCATTTCCATAGAACGAGGTGGCTGCCAAATTAGTATTATGGACTTTTAGAAACATCTAGAAAGTTCTGATTAATTCTGAAGTTATTCTAGTGTATGGTGTCATCTTTCCCAGCCTATTATTTTCAAATAAATTATCATTTTCATCTTATTTTCAAAGCTTAGAGAACTTGAATGTGTTTCTTCTTGGATGTGGGGGTGCAAAGGCTTCTTGCCTAACTAGCTCGGAACTCCTGCAGATAGAGACCAATGACAAATTGCTAAATTTTATATGGCCATAGACATCAATTTAGACACCTTTTAAAAATTACTTTTATACAATGTGTTTTAATAATAATTATTCTCCTCCAACTCCTCTTAGATACACTGTCCCTTTCCCTACTACCACAACTTTGTGTTTGCTCTTTTTTTTCTTTCCCCTTTTAAACTTACCAAGTTCAGTTTGTGCTACCCATACACACTTAGAGAAGTACCCTTAAACTTGAGTGTGGTCAATCTACCAGGGGATACACTCTTAAAGGAAATTGAC